>NW_020527382.1:0-22192 GCF_003368295.1 Carassius auratus | reverse complement strand
CTTCTAGTGTTACTATTACTATTCGCCTTTGACAAAACTTTGGCACGCTACTTCCTCCCGCATTTTTTGTCACAGACCCATGAATGAGGTGTCAAAATCGTGCGGCATACTGAGGAGAGGTGTGCTATGATTTTCTAACCAATCGGACTTACGATAATCGTACAGCGGGCGAAGAAAATGTGTGAAAATATCCCATTGACTTAACATTGGAAAAACTATCTGACATCATATCTTTGGATCAGAAAGTCATAGAGGCTTGGGAGAGGGCTCTTTTGACTCGGCCTATCAGGCAGTCCATAGTAGTGACATAACAACTTCATATCCATGCCCTAGCAACCAATTTTAGCCCCCTAGCAACTGTTTAACTACATTTAAAAGCTGTAATCTCAGCAAAAATAACTATATAAGAAACACTGGCTTGGCTTTTTGCATTTAGGCTGGTAAATAATCTTTAAATATCACCCCATAAACTATATAGTCACACCATAGCAACCATATAGAGCACCCTAGCAACCATGTAGCAATATAAATCCTTCTATCTCTGCTTCAAAACATCACACAGGCATCATGGGTGGCTACAGGGCGCCGAGTTTTGCCACTGCAAGCCACCACTCACATTTTCTTCAGGAAATGTACCTTCTAGTTAGTGGTGCTTGCCGGAGGCAAAGCATCACTATTATTATCTCACATACTTTTATTATTCTTCTTCTTACTTCTTCCGTACAAAACTTCGGCGCGTAACTCGTCTCCGCAGTTTTGTCACAGACCAACAAACAGGCGTCAAATCGTGCGGCCTATTGAGGAGAGGTGTGCTATGACTTTTATAAGCGATCGGGCGTACGATGTTCGTACAGCGGGCGAAAAATCGGCCGAAAAACGTCCCATAGGAAATGCATTAAAAAAAATTTTGACGGACATAGCTCTGAGAGAGAATTTCGCAGAAACATGTGAATCACCACATTTGGAGAGGCTATCAGGCTGTGCGAGAACATACCCCGCAGTGGGGTATAAGTTGTACCCCTGGGGCGCTAAGAGCCCCCAAATTTGCCCCCAATACAAAGTATAGGGAGGGGCCTTCTCCAACTATGGGAAATTACATAGGGATTTTGTATTGAACATAACTCTGGCATCACAGTGTCATAGAGACAAGGGGGTGGGCTCATTTGAATCAGGCAACCAATCAGACTCTCAAGATCATTATGAAGCTATCAAGCCACGCCCTAGCAACCATATAGAGCACCATAGCAACAAGCCCCATAGACTTCCATTGAAAAAGATCAGATGAATAACTTTGGATAGAAGCGTCATAGAAACATGAGGGTGGGCTCGTTTGACTCGGGCAGCAAACGGCCAATCATGTATCTCCTTCAAGACAACCTAGCCACGCCCTAGCAACCATTAAGAGCTACCTAGCAACCCAAATCATAGAGAGATATCTTAACATCTGAAAGACATAGAAGCATGGGGGTTGGTTTATATTAGCAAGCAACCATTGGAGTATCATCATTGGCAGCTGCCAGGCCACTCCCTAGCAACCAAACACAGTACCCTAGCAACCGTTTTGCAAGATCTATATCTCCGCATCAGAACATCGTAGAGGCATGGGGGTTGGTTTATATTGGCGAGCAGCCTTTGGAGTATCACCATTGGCAGCTGCCAAGCCACTCCATAGCAACCAAATGGAGTACCCTAGCAACCGTTTTGCACGACCTATATCTCTGCATCAGAACATCGTACAGACATGGCGGTTGGATTTTTTGACTCATGCTAGCACACTGGACTTCCAACATGCTAGTCATGCTAGCAGTGATTAGCTACATGCTAATAGTGATTAGCTAAGTGCTCAAATGGGCTAAGAACTCTATAATAACTACATAGTGACCATCTGTGACAACTACCAACCACCTAGTAACATCATAGCAACCACCCAGGAGACCATAGCAACTGCCTAGCAACCAGCCAAAACACCCTAGCAACCGCCTAGCAACACCTTAGCAACCACCCCAAGTACCGTAGCAACTGCCTAGCAACCACCCAGGTTACCATAGCAACCGCCCTAGCAACCACCCCGGGTACCCTAGCAACCACATAGCAACACCCTAGCAACCGCCCCGATTACCCTAGCAACCACCCTGGGTACCTTAGCAACGGCCCTAGCAACCATCATGGGGACCCTAGCAACCGCCCTAGCAACCACCCCGGGTACCCTAGCAACCACATAGCAACACCCTAGCAACCGCCCCGATTACCCTAGCAACCACCCTGAGTACCCTAGCAACGGCCCTAGCAACCATCATGGGGACCCTAGCAACCGCCCTAGCAACCACCCGGGGACCCTAGCAACCACATAGCAACACCCTAGCAACCGCCCCGATTACCCTAGCAACCACCCTGAGTGCCCTAGCAACGGCCCTATCAACCATCATGGGGACCCTAGCAACCGCCCTAGCAACCACCCCGGGCACCCTAGCAACCAAATAGCAACACCCTAGCAACCACCCCGATTACCTTAGCAACCACCCTGGGTACCCTAGCAACGGCCCTAGCAACCATCATAGGGACCCTAGCAACCACCCCGGGTACCCTAGCAACCACACCTTAGCAACAGAGGGGCGAGTTTTGCCACTGCAAGCACCACTCACATTTTCTTCAGGAAATGTACCTTCTAGTTAGTGGTGCTTGCCGGAGGCAAGGCACTACTATTATTATCTCACATACTTATTATTATTATACTAGATCCGTACAAATTTCGGCGCGTAACTAGTCCCGCAGTTTTCATCACAGACCAACGAAACAGGCGTCAAATCGTGCGGCCTAATCGGGAATGGTGTGCTATGACTTTTATAAGCGATCGGGCGTACGATGTTCGTACACCGGGCGACAAAACGGGCGAAAAATCGCATAGACAATGCATTGCGGCCAACTTTGACGGATCGTAGCTCCGAGAGGGAATTTCGCAGAAACACGTGAATCTCCACATTTGGAGAGGCTATCAGGCTGTGCGAGAACATACCCCGCAGTGGGGTATAAGTTGTACCCCTGGGGCGCGAGAGCCCCCCAAAATGGCCCTAATACAAAGTATAGGGAGCGAACTTTTTCCTGCTATGGGACATTACATAGGGATTTTGTATTGAACATAACTCTGGATCACAATGTCATAGAGACAAGGGGGTGGGCTCATTTGAATCAGGCAACCAATCAGTCTCTCAGGATCACTGTGAATCTATCAAGCCACGCCCTAGCAACCATATAGAGCGCCATAGCAACAAGCCCCATAGACTTCCATTGAAAAAGATCAAATGAATAACTTTGGATAGAAGTGTCATAGAAACATGAGGGTGGGCTCGTTTGACTCGGGCAGCAAACGGCCAATCATGTATCTCCTTCAAGACAACCTAGCCACGCCCTAGCAACCATTAAGAGCTACCTAGCAACCCAAATCCAAAGAGAGATATCTTAACATCTGAAAGACATAGAAGCATGGGGGTTGGTTTATATTGTCAAGCAACCATTTGAGTATCATCATTGGCAGCTGCAGGCCACTCCCTAGCAACCAAACACAGTACCCTAGCAACCGTTTTGCAAGATCTATATCTCCGCATCAGAACATCGTAGAGGCATGGGGGTTGGTTTATATTGGCGAGCAGCCTTTGGAGTATCACCATTGGCAGCTGCCAAGCCACTCCATAGCAACCAAATGGAGTACCCTAGCAACCGTTTTGCACGACCTATATCTCTGCATCAGAACATCGTACAGACATGGCGGTTGGATTTTTTGACTCATGCTAGCACACTGGACTTCCAACATGCTAGTCATGCTAGCAGTGATTAGCTACATGCTAATAGTGATTAGCTAAGTGCTCAAATGGGCTAAGAACTCTATAATAACTACATAGTGACCATCTGTGACAACTACCAACCACCTAGTAACATCATAGCAACCACCCAGGAGACCATAGCAACTGCCTAGCAACCAGCCAAAACACCCTAGCAACCGCCTAGCAACACCTTAGCAACCACCCCAAGTACCTTAGCAACTGCCTAGCAACCACCCAGGTTACCATAGCAACCACCCTAGCAACCACCCCGGGTACCCTAGCAACCACATAGCAACACCCTAGCAACCGCCCCAATTACCCTAGCAACCACCCTGGGTACCTTAGCAACGGCCCTAGCAACCATCATGGGGACCCTAGCAACCGCCCTAGCAACCACCCCGGGTACCCTAGCAACCACATAGCAACACCCTAGCAACCGCCCCGATTACCCTAGCAACCACCCTGGGTACCTTAGCAACGGCCCTAGCAACCATCATGGGGACCCTAGCAACCGCCCTAGCAACCACCCCGGGTACCCTAGCAACCACCATAGCAACACCCTAGCAACCCACCCCGATTACCCTTAGCAACCACCCTGCAGGTACCCTTAGCAACGGCCCTAGCAAACCCATCAAAAGGGGACCCTAGGCAACCGCACCTAAGGCAACCACCCAGGCGTACCTAGCAACCACCGATAGCAACCTCATTGCAACAACCTTAGCAACAGGGCCCAGCCGAGTTTTGCCACTGCAAGCCCACCCACTCACATTTTCTTTCAAGGAAAATTACCTTTAGTTAAGTGGTGCATTGCCGGAGCAAGGCATCACTATATACTATCTCACATACTTATTATTCTTATACTTATTATTTATTCTTCCGTACAGAATTTCGGGCGCGTAACTAGTCCCGCAGTTTTCGTCACAGACCAACGAAACAGGCGTCAAATCGTGCGGCCTATTCGGGAATGGTGTGCTATGACTTTTATAAGCGATCGGGCGTACGATGTTCGTACACCGGGCGAAAAATCGGGCGAAAAATCCCATAGACAATGCATTGCGGCCAACTTTGACGGATCGTAGCTCCGAGAGAGAATTTCGCAGAAACATGTGAATCACCACATTTGGAGAGGCTATCAGGCTGTGCGCGATCATACCCCGCAATGGGGTATAAGTTGTACCCCTGGGGCGCAAGAGCCCCCCAAAGTTGCCCCATACTATAGCCAATGGTGAGGGATCGCCCATGAAACAATGTGTTTTTCCTACTGTGGGAAATTACATAGGGATTTTGCATTGAACATAACTATGGATCACATAGTCATAGAGACAAGGGGGTGGGCTCATTTGAATCAGGCAACCAATCAGACTCTCAGGATCACTGTGAATCTATCAAGCCACGCCCTAGCAACCATATAGAGCACCATAGCAACAAGCCCCATAGACTTCCATTGAAAAAGATCAAATGAATAACTTTGGATAGAAGTGTCATAGAAACATGAGGGTGGGCTCGTTTGACTCGGGCAGCAAACGGCCAATCATGTATCTCCTTCAAGACAACCTAGCCACGCCCTAGCAACCATTAAGAGCTACCTAGCAACCCAAAGTATAGAGAGATATCTTAACATCTGAAAGACATAGAAGCATGGGGGTTGGTTTATATTAGCAAGCAACCATTGGAGTATCATCATTGGCAGCTGCCAGGCCACTCCCTAGCAACCAAACACAGTACCCTAGCAACCGTTTTGCAAGATCTATATCTCCGCATCAGAACATCGTAGAGGCATGGGGGTTGGTTTATATTGGCGAGCAGCCTTTGGAGTATCACCATTGGCAGCTGCCAAGCCACTCCATAGCAACCAAATGGAGTACCCTAGCAACCGTTTTGCACGACCTATATCTCTGCATCAGAACATCGTACAGACATGGCGGTTGGATTTTTTGACTCATGCTAGCACACTGGACTTCCAACATGCTAGTCATGCTAGCAGTGATTAGCTACATGCTAATAGTGATTAGCTAAGTGCTCAAATGGGCTAAGAACTCTATAATAACTACATAGTGACCATCTGTGACAACTACCAACCACCTAGTAACATCATAGCAACCACCCAGGAGACCATAGCAACTGCCTAGCAACCAGCCAAAACACCCTAGCAACCGCCTAGCAACACCTTAGCAACCACCCCAAGTACCATAGCAACTGCCTAGCAACCACCCAGGTTACCATAGCAACCGCCCTAGCAACCACCCCGGGTACCCTAGCAACCGCATAGCAACACCCTAGCAACCGCCCCAATTACCCTAGCAACCGCCCTGGGTACCTTAGCAACGGCCCTAGCAACCATCATGGGGACCCTAGCAACCGCCCTAGCAACCACCCCGGGTACCCTAGCAACCCCTGACCCTAACGGCCTAGCAACCATCATGGGACCCTAGCAACCGCCCTAGCAACCACCCGGGTACCCTAGCAACCACATAGCAACACCCTAGCAACCACCCCGATTACCCTAGCAACCACCCTGGGTACCCTAGCAACGGCCCTAGCAACCATCATGGGGACCCTAGCAACCGCCCTAGCAACCACCCCGGGTACCCTAGCAACCACATAGCAACACCCTAGCAACCACCCTGATTACCCTAGCAACCACCCTGAGTACCCTAGCAATGGCCCTAGCAACCACCCTGGGTACCTAGCAACCATCATGGGGACCCTAGCAACCGCCCTTAGCAACCACCCAGGGTACCCTAGCAACCACCATAGCAACCTCATTGCAACACCCTAGCAACAGGGCGCAGAGTTTGCCACTGCAAGCACCACTCACATTTTCTTCAGGAAATGTACCTTCTAGTGTTACTATTACTATTCGCCTTGACAAAACTTTGGCACGCTACTCCTCCCGCATTTTTTGTCACAGACCCATGAATGAGGTGTCAAAATCGTGCGGCTTATTGAGGAGAGGTGTGCTATGACTTTTCTAAGCAATCGGACTTACGATAATCGTACAGCGGGCGAAGAAAATGTGTGAAAATGTCCCATAGACTTAACATTGGAAAAATTATCTGACATCATATCTTTGGATCAGGAAGTCATAGAGCTTGGGAGTGGGCTCTTTTGACTCGGCCTATCAAACAGTCCATATGTAGTGACATAACAACTTCATAGCCATGCCATAGCAACCAATTTTAGCACCCTAGCAACTGTTTAACTACATTTAAAAGCTGTATCTCAGCCAAAATAACTATATAGAAACACTGGCTTGGGCTTTTTGCATTCAGGCTGGTAAATAATCTTTAAATATCACCCCATAAACTATATAGTCACACCATAGCAACCATATAGAGCACCCTAGCAACCATGTAGCAATATAAAGACTTATATCTCTGCTCACAACATCACACAGGCATCATGGGTGGCTACAGGGCGCAGAGTTTTGCCACTGCAAGCACCACTCACATTTTCTTCAGGAAATGTACCTTCTAGTTATTCTTATTCTTCTTCTTATAGATTCCGTACAAAATTTCGGCGCGTAACTCGTCCCGCAGCTTTTGTCACAGACCCATAAAAGAGGCGTCAAATCGTGCGGCCTATTCGGGAATGGTGTGCTATGACTTTTATAAGCGATCGGGTGTACGATGTTCGTACACCGGGCGAAAAATCGGGCGAAAAATCCATAGACAATGCATTGCGGCCAACTTTGACGGCTCGTAGCTCCGAGAGAGAATTTTGCAGAAACATGTGAATCACCACATTTGGAGAGGCTATCAGGCTGTGCGCGATCATACCCCGCAATGGGGTATAAGTTGTACCCCTGGGGCGCAAGAGCCCCCCAAAGTTGCCCCATTCTATGCCAATGGTGAGGGATCACCCATGAAACAATGTGTTTTTCCTACTGTGGGAAATTACATAGGGATTTTGCATTGAACATAACTATGGATCACATAGTCATAGAGACAAGGGGGTGGGCTCATTTGAATCAGGCAACCAATCAGACTCTCAGGATCACTATGAAGCTATCAAGCCACGCCCTAGCAACCATATAGAGCACCATAGCAACAAGCCCCATAGACTTCCATTGAAAAAGATCAAATGAATAACTTTGGATAGAAGTGTCATAGAAACATGAGGGTGGGCTCGTTTGACTCGGGCAGCAAACGGCCAATCATGTATCTCCTTCAAGACAACCTAGCCACGCCCTAGCAACCATTAAGAGCTACCTAGCAACCCAAAGTATAGAGAGATATCTTAACATCTGAAAGACATAGAAGCATGGGGGTTGGTTTATATTAGCAAGCAGACCATTGGAGTATCATCATTGGCAGCTGCCAGGCCACTCCCTAGCAACCAAACACAGTACCCTAGCAACCGTTTTGCAAGATCTATATCTCTGCATCAGAACATCGTAGAGGCATGGGGGTTGGTTTATATTGGCGAGCAGCCTTTGGAGTATCACCATTGGCAGCTGCCAAGCCACTCCATAGCAACCAAATGGAGTACCCTAGCAACCGTTTTGCACGACCTATATCTCTGCATCAGAACATCGTACAGACATGGCGGTTGGATTTTTTGACTCATGCTAGCACACTGGACTTCCAACATGCTAGTCATGCTAGCAGTGATTAGCTACATGCTAATAGTGATTAGCTAAGTGCTCAAATGGGCTAAGAACTCTATAATAACTACATAGTGACCATCTGTGACAACTACCAACCACCTAGTAACATCATAGCAACCACCCAGGAGACCATAGCAACTGCCTAGCAACCAGCCAAAACACCCTAGCAACCGCCTAGCAACACCTTAGCAACCACCCCAAGTACCGTAGCAACTGCCTAGCAACCACCCAGGTTACCATAGCAACCGCCCTAGCAACCACCCCGGGTACCCTAGCAACCACATAGCAACACCCTAGCAACCGCCCCAATTACCCTAGCAACCACCCTGGGTACCTTAGCAACGGCCCTAGCAACCATCATGGGGACCCTAGCAACCGCCCTAGCAACCACCCCGGGTACCCTAGCAACCACATAGCAACACCCTAGCAACCACCCCGATTACCCTAGCAACCACCCTGAGTACCCTAGCAACGGCCCTAGCAACCATCATGGGGACCCTAGCAACCGCCCTAGCAACCACCCCGGGTACCCTAGCAACCACATAGCAACACCCTAGCAACCACCCCGATTACCCTAGCAACCACCCTGAGTACCCTAGCAACGGCCCTAGCAACCATCATAGGTACCCTAGCAACCGCCCTAGCAACCACCCCATGTACCCTAGCAACCTCATTGCAACACCCTAGCAACAGGGCGCAGAGTTTTGCCACTGCAAGCACCACTCACATTTTCTTCAGGAAATGTACCTTCTAGTGTTACTATTACTATTCGCCTTGACAAAACTTTGGCACGCTACTCCTCCCGCATTTTTTGTCACAGACCCATGAATGAGGTGTCAAATCGTGCGGGATATTGAGGAGAGGTGTGCTATGACTTTTCTAAGCAATCGGACTTACGATAATCGTACAGCGGGCGAAGAAAATGTGTGAAAATATCCCATTGACTTAACATTGGAAAAACTATCTGACATCATATCTTTGGATCAGAAAGTCATAGAGGCTTGGGAGAGGGCTCTTTTGACTCGGCCTATCAAGCAGTCCATAAGTAGTGACATAACAACTTCATATCCATGCCCTAGCAACCAATTTTAGCCCCCTAGCAACTGTTTAACTACATTTAAAAGCTGTATCTCAGCAAAAATAACTATATAGAAACACTGGCTTGGGCTTTTTGCATTCAGGCTGGTAAATAATCTTTAAATATCACCCCATAAACTATATAGTCACACCATAGCAACCATATAGAGCACCCTAGCAACCATGTAGCAATATAAATCCTTCTATCTCTGCTTCAAAACATCACACAGGCATCATGGGTGGCTACAGGGCGCAGAGTTTTGCCACTGCAAGCACCACTCACATTTTCTTCAGGAAATGTACCTTCTAGTTAGTGGTGCTTGCCGGAGGCAAGGCATCACTATTATTATCTCACATACTTATTATTCTTATTATTATTCTTCCGTACAAATTTCGGCGCGTAACTAGTCCCGCAGTTTTCGTCACAGACCAACGAAACAGGCGTCAAATCGTGCGGCCTAATCGGGAATGGTGTGCTATGACTTTTATAAGCGATCGGGCGTACGATGTTCGTACACCGGGCGAAATATCGGCCGAAAAATCGCATAGACAACGCATTACGGCCAACTTTGACGGATCGTAGCTCCGAGAGAGAATTTCGCAGAAACATGTGAATCACCACATTTGGAGAGGCTATCAGGCTGTGCGAGAGGACACCTCGCAGAGGGGTACAAGTTGTACCCCTGGGGTGCTAGAGACCCCCAAAGTTGCCCCATTGACATAGTATGGTGAGGGATCGCCCATGAAACACTGTGTTTTCCTACTATGGGAAATTACATAGGGATTTTGTATTGAACATAACTCAGGATCACAGTGTCATAGAGACAAGGGGGTGGGCTCATTTGAATCAGGCAACCAATCAGTCTCTCAGGATCACTGTGAATCTATCAAGCCACGCCCTAGCAACCATATAGAGCGCCATAGCAACAAGCCCCATAGACTTCCATTGAAAAAGATCAAATGAATAACTTTGGATAGAAGTGTCATAGAAACATGAGGGTGGGCTCGTTTGACTCGGGCAGCAAACGGCCAATCATGTATCTCCTTCAAGACAACCTAGCCACGCCCTAGCAACCATTAAGAGCTACCTAGCAACCAAAATCCAAAGAGAGATATCTTAACATCTGAAAGACATAGAAGCATGGGGGTTGGTTTATATTAGCAAGCAACCATTGGAGTATCATCATTGGCAGCTGCCAGGCCACTCCCTAGCAACCAAACACAGTACCCTAGCAACCGTTTTGCAAGATCTATATCTCTGCATCAGAACATCGTAGAGGCATGGGGGTTGGTTTATATTGGCGAGCAGCCTTTGGAGTATCACCATTGGCAGCTGCCAAGCCACTCCATAGCAACCAAACGGAGTACCCTAGCAACCGTTTTGCACGACCTATATCTCTGCATCAGAACATCGTACAGACATGGCGGTTGGATTTTTTGACTCATGCTAGCACACTGGACTTCCAACATGCTAGTCATGCTAGCAGTGATTAGCTACATGCTAATAGTGATTAGCTAAGTGCTCAAATGGGCTAAGAACTCTATAATAACTACATAGTGACCATCTGTGACAACTACCAACCACCTAGTAACATCATAGCAACCACCCAGGAGACCATAGCAACTGCCTAGCAACCAGCCAAAACACCCTAGCAACCGCCTAGCAACACCTTAGCAACCACCCCAAGTACCATAGCAACTGCCTAGCAACCACCCAGGTTACCATAGCAACCGCCCTAGCAACCACCCCGGGTACCCTAGCAACCACATAGCAACACCCTAGCAACCGCCCCGATTACCCTAGCAACCACCCTGGGTACCCTAGCAACGGCCCTAGCAACCATCATGGGGACCCTAGCAACCGCCCTAGCAACCACCCCGGGTACCCTAGCAACCACATAGCAACACCCTAGCAACCGCCCCGATTACCCTAGCAACCACCCTGGGTACCCTAGCAACGGCCCTAGCAACCATCATGGGGACCCTAGCAACCGCCCTAGCAACCACCCCGGGTACCCTAGCAACCACATAGCAACACCCTAGCAACCACCCCGATTACCCTAGCAACCACCCTGAGTACCCTAGCAACGGCCCTAGCAACCATCATGGGGACCCTAGCAACCGCCCTAGCAACCACCCAGGTACCCTAGCAACCACATAGCAACACCCTAGCAACCACCCGATTACCCTAGCAACCACCCTGAGTACCCTAGCAACGGCCCTAGCAACCATCATGGGGACCCTAGCAACCACCCCGGGTACCCTAGCAACCACATAGCAACACCCTAGCAACCACCCCGATTACCCTAGCAACCATGCTGGGTACCCTAGCAACGGCCCTAGCAACCATCATAGGGACCCTAGCAACCACCCCGGGTACCCTAGCAACCACACCTTAGCAACAGAGGGGCGAGTTTTGCCACTGCAAGCACCACTCACATTTTCTTCAGGAAATGTACCTTCTAGTGTTACTATTACTATTCGCCTTGACAAAACTTTGGCACGCTACTCCTCCCGCATTTTTGTCACAGACCCATGAATGAGGTGTCAAATCGTGCGGGATATTGAGGAGAGGTGTGCTATGACTTTTCTAAGCAATCGGACTTACGATAATCGTACAGCGGGCGAAGAAAATGTGTGAAAATATCCCATTGACTTAACATTGGAAAAACTATCTGACATCATATCTTTGGATCAGAAAGTCATAGAGGCTTGGGAGAGGGCTCTTTTGACTCGGCCTATCAAGCAGTCCATAAGTAGTGACATAACAACTTCATATCCATGCCCTAGCAACCAATTTTAGCCCCCTAGCAACTGTTTAACTACATTTAAAAGCTGTATCTCAGCAAAAATAACTATATAGAAACACTGGCTTGGGCTTTTTGCATTCAGGCTGGTAAATAATCTTTAAATATCACCCCATAAACTATATAGTCACACCATAGCAACCATATAGAGCACCCTAGCAACCATGTAGCAATATAAATCCTTCTATCTCTGCTTCAAAACATCACACAGGCATCATGGGTGGCTACAGGGCGCAGAGTTTTGCCACTGCAAGCACCACTCACATTTTCTTCAGGAAATGTACCTTCTAGTTCTTATTCTTCTTCTTATAGATTCCGTACAAATTTCGGCGCGTAACTCGTCCCGCAGTTTTGTCACAGACCCATAAAAGAGGCGTCAAATCGTGCGGCCTATTCGGGAATGGTGTGCTATGACTTTTATAAGCGATCGGGTGTACGATGTTCGTACACCGGGCGAAAAATCGGGCGAAAAATCCCATAGACAATGCATTGCGGCCAACTTTGACGGCTCGTAGCTCCGAGAGAGAATTTTCGCAGAAACATGTGAATCACCACATTTGGAGAGGCTATCAGGCTGTGCGCGATCATACCCCGCAATGGGGTATAAGTTGTACCCCTGGGGCGCAAGAGCCCCCCAAAGTTGCCCCATTCTATGCCAATGGTGAGGGATCACCAATGAAACAATGTGTTTTTCCTACTGTGGGAAATTACATAGGGATTTTGCATTGAACATAACTATGGATCACATAGTCATAGAGACAAGGGGGTGGGCTCATTTGAATCAGGCAACCAATCAGACTCTCATGATCACTATGAAGCTATCAAGCCACGCCCTAGCAACCATATAGAGCACCATAGCAACAAGCCCCATAGACTTCCATTGAAAAAGATCAAATGAATAACTTTGGATAGAAGTGTCATAGAAACATGAGGGTGGGCTCGTTTGACTCGGGCAGCAAACGGCCAATCATGTATCTCCTTCAAGACAACCTAGCCACGCCCTAGCAACCATTAAGAGCTACCTAGCAACCCAAAGTATAGAGAGATATCTTAACATCTGAAAGACATAGAAGCATGGGGGTTGGTTTATATTAGCAAGCAACCATTGGAGTATCATCATTGGCAGCTGCCAGGCCACTCCCTAGCAACCAAACACAGTACCCTAGCAACCGTTTTGCAAGATCTATATCTCCGCATCAGAACATCGTAGAGGCATGGGGGTTGGTTTATATTGGCGAGCAGCCTTTGGAGTATCACCATTGGCAGCTGCCAAGCCACTCCATAGCAACCAAATGGAGTACCCTAGCAACCGTTTTGCACGACCTATATCTCTGCATCAGAACATCGTACAGACATGGCGGTTGGATTTTTTGACTCATGCTAGCACACTGGACTTCCAACATGCTAGTCATGCTAGCAGTGATTAGCTACATGCTAATAGTGATTAGCTAAGTGCTCAAATGGGCTAAGAACTCTATAATAACTACATAGTGACCATCTGTGACAACTACCAACCACCTAGTAACATCATAGCAACCACCCAGGAGACCATAGCAACTGCCTAGCAACCAGCCAAAACACCCTAGCAACCGCCTAGCAACACCTTAGCAACCACCCCAAGTACCGTAGCAACTGCCTAGCAACCACCCAGGTTACCATAGCAACCGCCCTAGCAACCACCCCGGGTACCCTAGCAACCACATAGCAACACCCTAGCAACCGCCCCAATTACCCTAGCAACCACCCTGGGTACCTTAGCAACGGCCCTAGCAACCATCATGGGGACCCTAGCAACCGCCCTAGCAACCACCCCGGGTACCCTAGCAACCGCATAGCAACACCCTAGCAACCACCCCGATTACCCTAGCAACCACCCTGAGTACCCTAGCAACGGCCCTAGCAACCATCATGGGACCCTAGCAACCGCCTAGCAACCACCCCGGGTACCCTAGCAACCACATAGCAACACCCTAGCAACCACCCCGATTACCTAGCAACCACCCTGAGTACCCTTAGCAACGGCCTAGCAACCATCATGGGGACCCTAGCAACCGCCCTAGCAACCACCCGGTACCCTAGCAACCACATAGCAACACCCTAGCAACCACCCCGATTACCCTAGCAACCACCCTGGGTACCCTAGCAATGGCCTAGCACCCCTGGGTCCTTAGCAACCATCATGGGGACCCTAGCAACCGCCTTAGCAACCACCCCGGGTACCCTAGCAACCCAAGCACCTCATTGCAACCCTAGCAGGGGGCAGAGTTTTGCCACTGCAAGCACCCACTCACATTTTCTTCAGGAAATGTACCTTCTAGTTATTATTATTCTTTCTTCTTCGTACAAATTTCGGCGCGTAACTAGTCCCGCAGTTTTCGTCACAGACCAACGAAACAGGCGTCAAATCGTGCGGCCTAATCGGGAATGGTGTGCTATGACTTTTATAAGCGATCGGGCGTACGATGTTCGTACACCGGGCGAAATATCGGCCGAAAAATCGCATAGACAATGCATTACGGCCAACTTTGACGGATCGTAGCTCCGAGAGAGAATTTCGCAGAAACATGTGAATCACCACATTTGGAGAGGCTATCAGGCTGTGCGAGAGGACACCTCTCAGAGGGGTACAAGTTGTACCCCTGGGGTGCTAGAGACCCCCAAAGTTGCCCCATTGACATAGTATGGTGAGGGATCGCCCATGAAACACTGTGCTTTTCCTACTATGGGAAATTACATAGGGATTTTGTATTGAACATAACTCAGGATCACAGTGTCATAGAGACAAGGGGGTGGGCTCATTTGAATCAGGCAACCAATCAGCCTCTCAGGATCACTGTGAATCTATCAAGCCACGCCCTAGCAACCATATAGAGCGCCATAGCAACAAGCCCCATAGACTTCCATTGAAAAAGATCAAATGAATAACTTTGGATAGAAGTGTCATAGAAACATGAGGGTGGGCTCGTTTGACTCGGGCAGCAAACGGCCAATCATGTATCTCCTTCAAGACAACCTAGCCACGCCCTAGCAACCATTAAGAGCTACCTAGCAACCCAAAGTATAGAGAGATATCTTAACATCTGAAAGACATAGAAGCATGGGGGTTGGTTTATATTAGCAAGCAACCATTGGAGTATCATCATTGGCAGCTGCCAGGCCACTCCCTAGCAACCAAACACAGTACCCTAGCAACCGTTTTGCAAGATCTATATCTCTGCATCAGAACATCGTAGAGGCATGGGGGTTGGTTTATATTGGCGAGCAGCCTTTGGAGTATCACCATTGGCAGCTGCCAAGCCACTCCATAGCAACCAAATGGAGTACCCTAGCAACCGTTTTGCACGACCTATATCTCTGCATCAGAACATCGTACAGACATGGCGGTTGGATTTTTTGACTCATGCTAGCACACTGGACTTCCAACATGCTAGTCATGCTAGCAGTGATTAGCTACATGCTAATAGTGATTAGCTAAGTGCTCAAATGGGCTAAGAACTCTATAATAACTACATAGTGACCATCTGTGACAACTACCAACCACCTAGTAACATCATAGCAACCACCCAGGAGACCATAGCAACTGCCTAGCAACCAGCCAAAACACCCTAGCAACCGCCTAGCAACACCTTAGCAACCACCCCAAGTACCGTAGCAACTGCCTAGCAACCACCCAGGTTACCATAGCAACCGCCCTAGCAACCACCCCGGGTACCCTAGCAACCACATAGCAACACCCTAGCAACCGCCCCGATTACCCTAGCAACCACCCTGGGTACCTTAGCAACGGCCCTAGCAACCATCATGGGGACCCTAGCAACCGCCCTAGCAACCACCCCGGGTACCCTAGCAACCACATAGCAACACCCTAGCAACCACCCCGATTACCCTAGCAACCACCCTGAGTACCCTAGCAACGGTCCTAGCAACCATCATGGGGACCCTAGCAACCGCCCTAGCAACCACCGCGGGTACCCTAGCAACCACATAGCAACACCTAGCAACCACCCGATTACCCTAGCAACCACCCTGGGTACCCTAGCAACGGCCCTAGCAACCACCTGGGGACCCTAGCAACCGCCCTAGCAACCACCCTGATACCCTAGCAACCCACCGTGGGGACCCTAGCAACCACCCGGTACCATAGCAACCACATAGCAACACCCTAGCAACCACCCTGGGTACCCTAAGCAACGGCCCTAGCAACCATCATAGGGACCCTAGCAACCTCATTACAAACACCCTATAGCACAGAAGGCGAGTTTTGCCACTGCAAGCACCACTCACATTTTCTTCAGGAAATGTACCTTCTAGTTAGTGGTGCTTGCCGGAGGCAAAGCATCACTATTATTATCTCACATACTTATTATTATTCTTATTCTTACTTCTTCCGTACAAAATTCGGCGCGTAACTAGTCCCGCAGTTTTGTCACAGACCAACGAAACAGGCGTCAAATCGTGCGGCCTATTCGGGAATGGTGTGCTATGACTTTTATAAGCGATCGGGCGTACGATGTTCGTACACCGGGCGAAAAATCGGCCGAAAAATCGCCATAGGACAATGCATTAACGGCCAACTTTGACGGATCATAGCTCCGAGAGAGAATTTCGCAGAAACACGTGAATCACCACATTTGGAGAGGCTATCAGGCTGTGCGAGAACATACCCCCAAGTGGGTAAAAGTTGTACCCCTGGGGGCTAGAGACCCCCAAAGTTGCCCCATAGACATAGTATGGTGAGGGATCGCCCATGAAACACTGTGTTTTTCCTACTGTGGGAAATTACATAGGGATATTGTATTGAACATAACTCTGCATCACAGTGTCATAGAGACAAGGGGGTGGGCTCATTTGAATCAGGCAACCAATCAGACTCTCAGGATCATTATGAAGCTATCAAGCCACGCCCTAGCAACCATATAGAGCACCATAGCAACAAGCCCCATAGACTTCCATTGAAAAAGATCAAATGAATAACTTTGGATAGAAGTGTCATAGAAACATGAGGGTGGGCTCGTTTGACTCGGGCAGCAAACGGCCAATCATGTATCTCCTTCAAGACAACCTAGCCACGCCCTAGCAACCATTAAGAGCTACCTAGCAACCCAAAGTATAGAGAGATATCTTAACATCTGAAAGACATAGAAGCATGGGGGTTGGTTTATATTAGCAAGCAACCATTGGAGTATCATCATTGGCAGCTGCCAGGCCACTCCCTAGCAACCAAACACAGTACCCTAGCAACCGTTTTGCAAGATCTATATCTCCGCATCAGAACATCGTAGAGGCATGGGGGTTGGTTTATATTGGCGAGCAGCCTTTGGAGTATCACCATTGGCAGCTGCCAAGCCACTCCATAGCAACCAAATGGAGTACCCTAGCAACCGTTTTGCACGACCTATATCTCTGCATCAGAACATCGTACAGACATGGCGGTTGGATTTTTTGACTCATGCTAGCACACTGGACTTCCAACATGCTAGTCATGCTAGCAGTGATTAGCTACATGCTAATAGTGATTAGCTAAGTGCTCAAATGGGCTAAGAACTCTATAATAACTACATAGTGACCATCTGTGACAACTACCAACCACCTAGTAACATCATAGCAACACCCAGGTACCATAGCAACTGCCTAGCAACCACCCCGGGTACCCTAGCAACCACATAGCAACACCCTAGCAACCGCCCCAATTACCCTAGCAACCACCCTGGGTACCTTAGCAACGGCCCTAGCAACCATCATGGGGACCCTAGCAACCGCCCTAGCAACCACCCCGGGTACCCTAGCAACCACATAGCAACACCCTAGCAACCGCCCCGATTACCCTAGCAACCACCCTGGGTACCCTAGCAACGGCCCTAGCAACCATCATGGGAACCCTAGCAACCGCCCTAGCAACCACCCCGGGTACCCTAGCAACCACATAGCAACACCCTAGCAACCGCCCCGATTACCCTAGCAACCACCCTGGGTACCCTAGCAACGGCCCTAGCAACCATCATGGGGACCCTAGCAACCGCCCTAGCAACCACCCCGGGTACCCTAGCAACCACATAGCAACACCCTAGCAACCACCCCGATTACCCTAGCAACCACCCTGGATACCTTAGCAACGGCCCTAGCAACCATCATGGGACCCTAGCAACCGCCCTA
The DNA here is from genome assembly GCF_003368295.1 of Carassius auratus. Taxonomy (NCBI): domain Eukaryota; kingdom Metazoa; phylum Chordata; class Actinopteri; order Cypriniformes; family Cyprinidae; genus Carassius; species Carassius auratus. The sequence continues at coordinate 3,728 of NW_020527382.1, read as the reverse complement.
GCAACCACCCCGGGTACCCTAGCAACCACATAGCAACACCCTAGCAACCACCCCGATTACCCTAGCAACCACCCTGGGTACCCTAGCAACGGCCTTAGCAACCATCATGTGGACCTTAGCAACCGCCCTAGCAACCACCATGGGGACCCTAGCAACCACACCTTAGTAACAGAGGGGCGAGTTTTGCCACTGCAAGCACCACTCACATTTTCTTCAGGAAATGTACCTTCTAGTGTTACTATTACTATTCGCCTTGACAAAACTTTGGCACACTACTCCTCCCGCATTTTTTGTCACAGACCCATGAATGAGGTGTCAAATCGTGCGGGATATTGAGGAGAGGTGTGCTATGACTTTTCTAAGCAATCGGACTTAAGATAATCGTACAGCGGGCGAAGAAAATGTGTGAAAATATCCCATTGACTTAACATTGGAAAAACTATCTGACATCATATCTTTGGATTAGAAAGTCATAGAGGCTTGGGAGAGGGCTCTTTTGACTCGGCCTATCAAGCAGTCCATAAGTAGTGACATAACAACTTCATATCCATGCCCTAGCAACCAATTTTAGCCCCCTAGCAACTGTTTAACTACATTTAAAAGCTGTATCTCAGCAAAAATAACTATATAGAAACACTGGCTTGGGCTTTTTGCATTCAGGCTGGTAAATAATCTTTAAATATCACCCCATAAACTATATAGTCACACCATAGCAACCATATAGAGCACCCTAGCAACCATGTAGCAATATAAATCCTTCTATCTCTGCTTCAAAACATCACACAGTCATCATGGGTGGCTACAGGGCGCCGAGTTTTGCCACTGCAAGCACCACTCACATTTTCTTCAGGAAATGTACCTTCTAGTGTTACTATTACTATTCGCCTTGATAAAACTTCGGCACGCTACTCCTCCAGCAATTTTTGTCGCAGACCCATGAATGAGGTGTCAAATCGTGCGGCTTATTGAGGAGAGGTGTGCTATGACTTTTCTAAGCATTCGGACTTACGATAATCGTACAGCGGGCGAAGAAAATGTGTGAAAATATCCCATTGAATTAACATTGGAAAAACTATCTGACATCATATCTTTGGATCAGAAAGTCATAGAGGCTTGGCAGAGGGCTCTTTTGACTCGGCCTATCAAGCATTTCATAAGTAGTGACATAACAACTTCATAGCCACGCCCTAGCAACCCAATTATAGCACCCTAGCAACTGTTAAAACAACATATAAAAGATATTTTGTCAGCAAAATAACTATATAGAAACACTGCCTATGGCTTTTTGGATTCAAGGCTGGCCAATAGTCCTTTAAATATCACCCCATAAACTATATAGCCACACCATAGCAACCATATAGAGCACCCTAGCAACCATATAGCAATATAAAAAACATATAATGGCTCCACAACATCACACTGGCATCATGGGTGGCTACAGGGCGCAGAGTTTTGCCACTGCAAGCACCACTCACATTTTCTTCAGGAAATGTACCTTCTAGTTAGTGGTGCTTGCCGGAGGCAAGGCATCACTATTACTATCTCACATACTTATTAGTGGTGCTTGCCGGAGGCAAAGCACTACTACTATTATCTCACATACTTATTATTCTTATTATTATTCTTCCGTACAAATTTCGGCCGGGTAACTAGTCCGCGCAGTTTTTCCGTCACAGACCAACCGAAACAGGCGTCAAATCGTGCGGGCCTAATCGGGATGGTGTGCTATGACTTTTATAAGCGATCGGCGGCGTACGATGTTCGTACACCGGGCGAAATATCGGCCGAAAAAATCGCATAGACAACGCATTACGGCCGAACTTTGACGGATCGTAGCTCCGAGAGAGAAATTCGCAGAAACATGTGAATCACCACATTTGGAGAGGCTATCAGGCTGTGCGAGAGGACACCTCTCAGAGGGGTACAAGTTGTACCCCTGGGGTGCTAGAGACCCCCAAAGTTGCCCCATTGACATAGTATGGTGAGGGAATCGCCCATGAAACAATGTGCTTTTCCTACTATGGGAAATTACATAGGGATATTGTATTGAACATAACTCAGGATCACAGTGTCATAGAGACAAGGGGGTGGGCTCATTTGAATCAGGCAACCAATCAGCCTCTCAGGATCACTGTGAATCTATCAAGCCACGCCCTAGCCAACCATATAGAGCGCCATAGCAACAAGCCCCATAGACTTCCATTGAAAAAGATCAAATTAATAACTTTGCATAGAAAGCGTCATAGAAACATGAGGGGGGCTTGTTTGACTCGGACAGCAAACGGCCAATCATGTATCTCCTTCAAGACAACCTAGCCACGCCCTAGCAACCATTAAGAGCTACCTAGCAACCCACAGTATAGAGAGATATCTTAACATCTGAAAGACATAGAAGCATGGGGGTTGGTTTATATTAGCAAGCAACCATTGGAGTATCATCATTGGCAGCTGCCAGGCCACTCCCTAGCAACCAAACACAGTACCCTAGCAACCGTTTTGCAAGATCTATATCTCTACATCAGAACATCGTAGAGGCATGGGGGTTGGTTTATATTGGCGAGCAGCCTTTGGAGTATCACCATTGGCAGCTGCCAAGCACTCCATAGCAACCAAATGGAGTACCCTAGCAACCGTTTTGCACGACCTATATCTCTGCATCAGAACATCGTACAGACATGGCGGTTTGGATTTTTTGACTCATGCTAGCACACTGGACTTCCAACATGCTAGTCATGCTAGCAGTGATTAGCTACATGCTAATAGTGATTAGGTTAAGTGCTCAAATGGGCTATAGAACTCTATAATAACTACATAGTGGACCATCTTGTGACAACTACCAACCACCTAGTAACATCATAACAACCACCCTGGTTCCATAGCAACTGCCTAGCAACCACCCCGGGTACCCTAGACCACATAGCAACACCCTAGGCAACCGCCCCCAATTACCCTAGCAACCACCCTGGGTACCTTAGCAACAGCCCTAGCAACCACCCAGGTTACCATAGCAACCGCCCATAGCAACCACCCCGGGTACCCTAGCAACCACATAGCAACACCTAGCAACCGCCCCAATTACCCTAGCAACCACCCTGGGTACCCTAGCAACGGCCCTAGCAACCATCATGGGGACCCTAGCAACCGCCCTAGCAACCACCCCGGGTACCCTAGCAACCACATAGCAACACCCTAGCAACCCCCCGATTACCCTAGCAACCACCCTGGGTACCTTAGCAACGGCCCTAGCAACCATCATGGGGACCCTAGCAACCGCCCTAGCAACCACCCGGGTACCCTAGCAACCACATAGCAACACCCTAGCAACCACCCCGATTACCCTAGCAACCACCCTGAGTACCCTAGCAACGGCCCTAGCAACCATCATGGGGACCCTAGCAACCGCCCTAGCAACCACCCCGGGTACCCTAGCAACCACATAGCAACACCCTAGCAACCACCCCGATTACCCTAGCAACCACCCTGGGTACCCTAGCAACGGCCCTAGCAACCATCATGGGGACCCTAGCAACCACCCGGATTACCTAGCAACCACCGAGGTACCTTAGCAACCATCATGGGGACCCTAGCAACTGCCCTAGCAACCACCCAGGGGTACCTTAGCAACCACCGTAGCAACCTCATTGCAACAGCCTAGCAACAGAGGGGCGAGTTTTGCCACTGCAAGCACCACTCAACATTTTCTCAGGAAATGTACCTTCTAGTTAAGT
>NW_020527381.1:0-14592 GCF_003368295.1 Carassius auratus | reverse complement strand
TGTGTGTGTGTGTGTGTGTGTGTGTGTGTGTGTGTGCATAGCACTTACATACTAATCCCCACAATAATAAAGATGTTAAATACTCATCTGAGGAGGAAATAATGTTGCATCATAATGAAAGGATGTGTAACGTACAATTTTCTGTAAACTGAGCCAAACATTTTTTCACTGATTTAGGTTAGAGTAAGAATATTTACTGTATTGCGCAAGTTAGTTCATACTTAGATATAATTATATGCAATATTACCTTTTCTTTTCATCATCATCTTTAAGAGTTCATGATCATTTCTGTTCAACTTTATTTCTCAGTTGATAAATCCATCCACAATTCATAAAACACAACACAAGCAACTGAGGTACAAGAAGTATTGACATCCAAAAGTCATTGAAAACATTTAAAAATCAAATCGACAGGTTAAAAAAAAAGCCTCAGGTCAAATATTCATTTATTACCAGTGAAATGTTTGACAAAAACTTTCTGCTCCGATGTCCAGATCTGAATTAAAAAAATTACCAACAGGCTCCGAAGTCCCGATCTGAATCAATGGAGTCGCGAACAGGCTCCGAAAATGCCGAACTGAATCAACGGAGTCGCGAACAGGCTCCGAAGTGCCGAACTGAATCAACGGAGTCGCGAACAGGCTCCGAAGCGCCGATCTGAATCAACTGAGTCGCGAACAGGCTCCGAAGCGCCGATCTGAATCAACCGAGTCGCGAACACGCTCCGAAGCGCCGAACTGAATCAACAGAGTCGCGAACAGGCTCCGAAGCGCCGAACTGAATCAACCGAGTCGCGAACAGGCTCCGAAGTGCGGATCTGAATCAACTGAGTCGCGAACAGGCTCCGAAGTGCGGCTCTGAATCAACGGAGTCGCGAAAAGGCTCCGAAGCGCCGATCTGAATCAACTGAGTCGCGAACAGGCTCCGAAGCGCCGATCTGAATCAACCGAGTCGCGAACAGGCTCCGAAGCGCCGAACTGAATCAACAGAGTCGCGAACAGGCTCCGAAGTGCGGATCTGAATCAACTGAGTCGCGAACAGGCTCCGAAGTGCGGCTCTGAATCAACCGAGTCGCGAACAGGCTCCGAAGTCCCGATCTGAATCAACCGAGTGGCGAACAGGCTCCAAAATGCCGAACTGAATCAACCGAGTCGCGAACACGCTCCGAAGCACCGATCTGAATCATCGGAGTCGCAAACAGGCTCCGAAGTGCCGAACTGAATCAGCGGAGTCGCGAACACGATCCGGAAGTGCCGAACTGAATCAAAGGAGTCGCGAACATGCTCCGAAGTGCCATCTGAATCAAAACAATCAACAATACATCCTAAAAGAGTTCTATTTTTTTTTTTGAAAGAAAGAATACATTTTACTGACCCCAAACTTTTGAACTCTAGTGTTTATTGTTAGAAAAGATTTATATTTTAAATAAATGCTCTTCTTTTTAACTTTTCATTCATCAAAGAATGCTAACAGAAGCATCACAGTTCAGCAGCATACCTCTGATAATAAATCATCATATTAGAATGATTTCTGAAGATCATGTGACACTGAAGACTGGAGGAATGATGCTGAAAATCACAGAAATAAAATAGATTTTAATGTATATTAAAATAGAAAAATTTTGTTTTACTCTATAATAATATTTACCTTTTCCCCCTGTATTTTTGATCAAATAAATGCAGTTTTGATGAGTATACTCCTGTAAAAAAAAAAAAAAAAAAAAAAAAACATAAAAAAATCATTCTGATCCCAAACTCTCTCTGTGTGTGTGTGTGCATAGCACTTACATACTAATCCCCACAATAATAAAGATGTTAAATACTCATCTGAGGAGGAAATAATGTTGCATCATAATGAAAGGATGTGTATCGTACACTTTTCTGTAAACTGAGCCAAACATTGTTTCACAGATTTAGGGTAGAGTAAGAATATTTACTGTATCGCGCAAGTTAGTTCATACTTAAATATAATATTATATGCAATATTACCTTTTCTTTTCATCATCATCTTTAAGAGTTCATGATCATTTCTGTTCAACTTTATTTCCCAGTTGATAAATCCATCCACAATTCATAAAACACAGCACATGCAACTGAGGTACAAGAAGTATTGACATCCAAAAGTCTTGAAATCGTTTAAGAATCAAATCGACAGGTTAAAAAAAAGCCTCAGGTCAAATATTCATTTATCACCAATGAAATGTTTGACAAAAACTTCCTGCTCCGATGTCCAGATCTGAATTTAAAAAAATTACAAACACGCTCCGAAGCACCGATCTGAATCATCGGAGTCGCAAACAGGCTCCGAAGCACCGATCTGAATCAACCGAGTCGCAAACAGGCTCCGAAGCGCCGAACTGAATCAACCGAGTCGCGAACAGGCTCCGAAGCGCCGATCTGAATCAACCGAGTCTCGAACAGGCGAACACGATCCGGAAGTGCCGAAATGAATCAAAGGAGTCGCGAACATGCTCCGAAGTGCCATCTGAATCAAAACAATCAACAATACATCCTAAAAGAGTTCTATTTTTTTTTTGAAAGAAAGAATACATTTTACTGACCCCAAACTTTTGAACTCTAGTGTTTATTGTTAGAAAAGACTTCTATTTTAAATAAATGCTCTTCTTTTTAACTTTTCATTCATCTAAGAATGCTAACAGAAGCATCACAGTTCAGCAGCACAACTCTGATAATAAATCATCATATTAGAATGATTTCTGAAGATCATGTGACACTGAAGACTGGAGGAATGATGCTGAAAATCACAGAAATAAAATAGATTTGAATGTATATTAATATAGAAAAATTTTGTTTTACTCTATAATAATATTTACCTTTTCCCCCTGTATTTTTAATCAAATAAATGCAGTTTTGATGAGTATACTCCTGTAAAAAAAAAAAAACATAAAGAAATCATTCTGATCCCAAACTCTGTGTGTGTGTGTGTGTGTGCATAGCACTTACATACTAATCCCCACAATAATAAAGATGTTAAATACTCATCTGAGGAGGGAATAATGTTGCATCATAATGAAAGGATGTGTAACGTACTTTTCTGTAAACTGAGCCAAACATTTTTTCACTGATTTAGGGTAAAGAATATTTACTGTATTGCGCAAGTTAGTTCATACTTAAATATAATTGTATATGCAATATTACCTTTTCTTTTCATCATCATCTTTAAGAGTTCATGATCATTTCTGTTCAACTTTATTTCCCAGTTGATGAATCCATCCACGATTCATAAAACACAACACAAGCAACTGAGGTACAAGAAGTATTGACATCCAAAAGTCATTGAAAACATTTAAGAATCAAATCGACAGGTTAAAAAAAAGCCTCAGGTCAAATATTCATTTATTACCAGTGAAATGTTTGACAAAAACTTTCTGCTCCGATGTCCAGATCTGAATTTAAAAAAATTACCAACAGGCTCCGAAGTCCCGATCTGAATCAACCGAGTCGCGAACAGGCTCCGAAATGTCGAACTGAATCAACGGAGTCGCGAACAGGCTCCGAAGTGCACAACTGAATCAACGGAGTCGCGAAAATGCTCCGAAGCGCCGATCTGAATCAACTGAGTCGCGAATAGGCTCCGAAGCGCCGATCTGAATCAACCGAGTTGCGAACAGGCTCCGAAGCGCCGAACTGAATCAACAGAGTCGCGAACAGGCTCCGAAGTGCGGATCTGAATCAACTGAGTCGCGAACAGGCTCCGAAGTGCGGCTCTGAATCAACCGAGTCGCGAACAGGCTCCGAAGTGCGGATCTGAATCAACGGAGTCGCGAACAGGCTCCGAAGTGCCGATCTGAATCAAAACAATCAACAATACATCCTAATAGAGTTCTATTTTATTTTTTGAAAGAAAGAATAAATTTTACTGACCCCAAACTTTTGAACTGTAGTGTTTATTGTTAGAAAATACTTCTATTTTAAATAAATCTTCTTTTTAACTTTTTATTCATCAAAGAATGCTGAAAGAAGTATCACAGTTCAGCAGCACAACTCTGATAATAAATCGTCATATTAGAATGATTTCTGAAGTTCATGTGACACTGAAGACTGGAGGAATGGTGCTGAAAATCACAGAAATAAAATAGATTTTTATGTATATTAAAATAGAAAAATGTTGTTTTACTCTATAATAATATTTACCTTTTCCCTGTGTATTTTTTATCAAATAAATGCAGTTTTGATGAGTATACTCCTGTAAAAAAAAAAAAAACATAAAGAAATCATTCTGATCCCAAACTCTGTGTGTGTGTGTGTGTGCATAGCACTTACATACTAATCCCCACAATAATAAAGATGTTAAATACTCATCTGAGGAGGGAATAATGTTGCATCATAATGAAAGGATGTGTAACTTACTTTTATGTAAACTGAGCCAAACATTTTTTCACTGATTTAGGATAGAGTAAGAATATTTACACATAATCATTTATCACCAATGAACTGTTTGACAAAAACTTCCTGCTCCGATGTCCAGATCTGAATTGTAAAAAATTACAAACAGGCTCCGAAGTGGCGAATTGAATCAATGGAGTCGTGAACACGCTCCGTGAGTGCCGAACCGAATCAACGGAGTCGCGAACACGCTCCGAAGTGCCGAACTGAATCAACGGAGTCGCGAACAGGCTCCAAAGTGCCGAACTGAATCAACCGAGTCGCGAACAGGCTCCAAAATGCCGAACTGAATCAACCGAGTCGCGAACACGCTCCGAAGCACCGATCTGAATCATCGGAGTCGCAAACAGGCTCCGAAGCACCGATCTGAATCAACCGAGTCGCAAACAGGCTCCGAAGCACCGATCTGAATCAACCGAGTCGCAAACAGGCTCCGAAGCGCCGAACTGAATCAACAGAGTCGCGAACAGGCTCCAAAGTCCCGATCTGAATCAACCGAGTGGCGAACAGGCTCCAAAATGCCGAACTGAATCAACCGAGTCGCGAACATGCTCCGAAGCACCGATCTGAATCATCGGAGTCGCAAACAGGCTCCGAAGCACCGATCTGAATCAACCGAGTCGCAAACAGGCTCCGAAGCACCGATCTGAATCAACCGAGTCGCAAACAGGCTCCGAAGCGCCGAACTGAATCAAAAGAGTCGCGAACAGGCTCCGAAGCGCCGATCTGAATCAACCGAGTCTCGAACAGGCGAACACGATCCGGAAGTGCCGAACTGAATCAAAGGAGTCGCGAACATGCTCCGAAGTGCCATCTGAATCAAAACAATCAACAATACATCCTAAAAGAATTCTATTTTTTTTTTTTGAAAGAAAGAATACATTTTACTGACCCCAAACTTTTGAACTCTAGTGTTTATTGTTAGAAAAGACTTCTATTTTAAATAAATGCTCTTCTTTTTAACTTTTCATTCATCAAAGAATGCTGACAGAAGTATCACAGTTCAGCAGCATAACTCTGATAATAAATCATCATATTAGAATGATTTCTGAAGATCATGTGACACTGAAGACTGGAGGAATGATGCTGAAAATAACAGAAATAAAATAGATTTTAATGTATATTAAAATAGAAAAATTTTGTTTTACTCTATAATAATATTTACCTTTTCCCCCTGTATTTTTGATCAAATAAATGCAGTTTTGATGAGTATACTCCTGCAAAAAAAAAAAAAAACATAAAGAAATCATTCTGATCCCAAACTCTGTGTGTGTGTGTGTGTGTGTGTGTGTGCATAGCACTTACATACTAATCCCCACAATTATAAAGATGTTAAATACTCATCTGAGGAGGAAATAATGTTGCATCATAATGAAAGGATGTGTAACGTACAATTTTCTGTAAACTGAGCCAAACATTTTTTCACTGATTTAGGGTAGAGTAAGAATATTTACTGTATTGCGCAAGTTAGTTCATACTTAGATATAATTTTATATGCAATATTACCTTTTCTTTTCATCATCATCTTTAAGAGTTCATGATCATTTCTGTTCAACTTTATTTCTCAGTTGATAAATCCATCCACAATTCATAAAACACAACACATGCAACTGAGGTACAAGAAGTATTGACATCCAAAAGTCATTGAAAACATTTAAGAATCAAATCGACAGGTTAAAAAAAAGCCTCAGGTCAAATATTCATTTATTACCAGTGAAATGTTTGACAAAAACTTCCTGCTCCGATGTCCAGATCTGAATTTAAAAAAATTACAAACAGGCTCCGAAGTCCCGATCTGAATCAAACGAGTCGCGAACAGGCTCCGAAATGTCAAACTGAATCAACCGAGTCGCGAACAGGCTCCGAAGTGCCGAATTGAATCAATGAAGTCGCGAACACGGTCCGTAGGTGCCGAACTGAATCAACGGAGTCGCGAACAGGCTCCGAAGTGCACAACTGAATCAACGGAGTCGCGAAAACGCTCCGAAGCGCCGATCTGAATCAACTGAGTCGCGAATAGGCTCCGAAGCGCCGATCTGAATCAACCGAGTCGCGAACAGGCTCCGAAGCGCCGAACTGAATCAACAGAGTCGCGAACAGGCTCCTAAGTGCGGATCTGAATCAACTGAGTCGCGAACAGGCTCCGAAGTGCGGCTCTGAATCAACCGAGTCGCGAACAGGCTCCGAAGTGCGGATCTGAATCAACGGAGTCGCGAACAGGCTCCGAAGTGCCGATCTGAATCAAAACAATCAACAATACATCCTAATAGAGTTCTATTTTATTTTTTGAAAGAAAGAATAAATTTTACTGACCCCAAACTTTTGAACTCTAGTGTTTATTGTTAGAAAATACTTCTATTTTAAATAAATGCTCTTCTTTTTAACTTTTTATTCATCAAAGAATGCTGAAAGAAATATCACAGTTCAGCAGCACAACTCTGATAATAAATCGTCATATTAGAATGATTTCTGAAGTTCATGTGACACTGAAGACTGGAGGAATGATGCTGAAAATCACAGAAATAAAATAGATTTTTATGTATATTAAAATAGAAAAATGTTGTTTTACTCTATAATAATATGTAACTTTCCCCCTGTATTTTTGATCAAATAAATGCAGTTTTGATGAGTATACTCCTGTAAAAAAAATAAAATAAAAAAAAACATAAAAAAATCATTCTGATCCCAAACTCTCTGTGTGTGTGTGTGTGTGTGTGTGTGTGTGTGTGTGCATAGCACTTACATACTAATCCCCACAATTATAAAGATGTTAAATACTCATCTGAGGAGGAAATAATGTTGCATCATAATGAAAGGATGTGTAACGTACAATTTTCTGTAAACTGAGCCAAACATTTTTTCACTGATTTAGGGTAGAGTAAGAATATTTACTGTATTGCGCAAGTTAGTTCATACTTAGATATAATTTTATATGCAATATTACCTTTTCTTTTCATCATCATCTTTAAGAGTTCATGATCATTTCTGTTCAACTTTATTTCTCAGTTGATAAATCCATCCACAATTCATAAAACACAACACATGCAACTGAGGTACAAGAAGTATTGACATCCAAAAGTCATTGAAATCATTTAAAAATCAAATCGACATGTTAAAAAAAAGCCTCAGGTCACATATTCATTTATCACCAATGAACTGTTTGACAAAAACTTCCTGCTCCGATGTCCAGATCTGAATTGTAAAAAATTACAAACAGGCTCCGAAGTGGCGAATTGAATCAATGGAGTCGTGAACACGCTCCGTGAGTGCCGAACCGAATCAACGGAGTCGCGAACACGCTCCGAATTGCCGAACTGAATCAACGGAGTCGCGAACAGGCTCCAAAGTGCCGAACTGAATCAACCGAGTCGCGAACAGGCTCCAAAATGCCGAACTGAATCAACCGAGTCGCGAACACACTCTTTTCATCATCATCTTTAAGAGTTCATGATCATTTCTGTTCAACTTTATTTCCCAGTTGTTAAATCCATCCACAATTCATAAAACACAGCACAAGCAACTGAGGTACAAGAAGTATTGACATCCAAAAGTCTTGAAATCGTTTAAGAATCAAATCGACAGGTTAAAAAAAAGCCTCAGGTCAAATATTCATTTATCACCAATGAAATGTTTGACAAAAACTTCCTGCTCCGATGTCCAGATCTGAATTTAAAAAAATTACAAACAGGCTCCGAAGTCCCGATCTGAATCAACCGGTTGGCGAACAGGCTCCGAAGTCCCGATCTGAATCAACCGAGTGGCGAACAGGCTCCAAAATGCCGAACTGAATCAACCGAGTCGCGAACACGCTCCGAAGCACCGATCTGAATCATCGGAGTCGCAAACAGGCTCCGAAGCACCGATCTGAATCAACCGAGTCGCAAACAGGCTCCGAAGCGCCGAACTGAATCAACAGAGTCGCGAACAGGCTCCGAAGCGCCGATCTGAATCAACCGAGTCTCGAACAGGCGAACACGATCCGGAAGTGCCGAACTGAATCAAAGGAGTCGCGAACATGCTCCGAAGTGCCATCTGAATCAAAACAATCAACAATACATCCTAAAAGAGTTCTATTTTTTTTTTTTCTGAAAGAAAGAATACATTTTACTGACCCCAAACTTTTGAACTCTAGTGTTTATTGTTAGAAAAGACTTATATTTTAAATAAATGCTCTTCTTTTTAACTTTTCATTCATCAAAGAATGCTAACAGAAGCATCACAGTTCAGCAGCATACCTCTGATAATAAATCATCATATTAGAATGATTTCTGAAGATCACGTGACACTGAAGACTGGAGGAATGATGCTGAAAATCACAGAAATAAAATAGATTTTAATGTATATTAAAATAGAAAAATTTTGTTTTACTCTATAATAATATTTACCTTTTCCCCCTGTATTTTTGATCAAATAAATGCAGTTTTGATGAGTATACTCCTGTAAAAAAAATAATAAATAAACATAATTCTGATCCCAAACTGTGTGTGTGTGTGTGTGTGTGTGCATAGCACTTACATACTAATCCCCACAATAATAAAGATGTTAAATACTCATCTGAGGAGGAAATAATGTTGCATCATAATGAAAGGATGTGTATCGTACACTTTTCTGTAAACTGAGCCAAACATTGTTTCACAGATTTAGGGTAGAGTAAGAATATTTACTGTATCGCGCAAGTTAGTTCATACTTAGATATAATTTTATATGCAATATTACCTTTTCTTTTCATCATCATCTTTAAGAGTTCATGATCATTTCTGTTCAACTTTATTTCCCAGTTGATAAATCCATCCACAATTCATAAAACACAGCACAAGCAACTGAGGTACAAGAAGTATTGACATCCAAAAGTCTTGAAATCGTTTAAGAATCAAATCGACAGGTTAAAAAAAAGCCTCAGGTCAAATATTCATTTATCAACAATGAAATGTTTGACAAAAACTTCCTGCTCCGATGTCCAGATCTGAATTTAAAAAAATTACAAACAGGCTCCGAAGTCCCGATCTGAATCAACCGAGTCGCGAACAGGCTCCGAAGCGCCGATCTGAATCAACCGAGTCTCGAACAGGCGAACACGACCCGGAAGTGTCGAACTGAATCAAAGGAGTCGCGAACATGCTCCGAAGTGCCATCTGAATCAAAACAATCAACAATACATCCTAAAAGAGTTCTATTTTTTTTTTTTGAAAGAAAGAATACATTTTACTAACCCCAAACTTTTGAACTCTAGTGTTTATTGTTAGAAAAGACTTCTATTTTAAATAAATGCTCTTCTTTTTAACTTTTCATTCATCAAAGAATGCTGACAGAAGTATCACAGTTCAGCAGCATAACTCTGATAATAAATCATCATATTAGAATGATTTCTGAAGATCATGTGACACTGAAGACTGGAGGAATGATGCTGAAAATCACAGAAATAAAATAGATTTGAATGTATATTAAAATAGAAAAATTTTGTTTTACTCTATAATAATATTTACCTTTTCCCCCTGTATTTTTAATCAAATAAATGCAGTTTTGATGAGTATACTCCTGTAAAAAAAAAAAAAAACATAAAGAAATCATTCTGATCCCAAACTCTGTGTGTGTGTGTGTGTGTGTGTGTGTGTGCATAGCACTTACATACTAATCCCCACAATAATAAAGATGTTAAATACTCATCTGAGGAGGGAATAATGTTGCATCATAATGAAAGGATGTGTAACGTACTTTTCTGTAAACTGAGCCAAACATTTTTTCACTGATTTAGGGTAAAGAATATTTACTGTATTGCGCAAGTTAGTTCATACTTAGATATAATTTTATATGCAATATTCCCTTTTCTTTTCATCATCATCTTTAAGAGTTCATGATCATTTCTGTTCAACTTTATTTCCCAGTTGATGAATCCATCCACAATTCATAAAACACAACACATGCAACTGAGGTACAAGAAGTATTGACATCCAAAAGTCATTGAAATCATTTAAAAATCAAATCGACAGGTTAAAAAAAAGCCTCAGGTCACATATTCATTTATCACAAATGAAATGTTTGACAAAAACTTCCTGCTCCGATGTCCAGATCTGAATTTAAAAAAATTACAAACAGGCTCCGAAGTCCCGATCTGAATCAACCGAGTGGCGAACAGGCTCCAAAATGCCGAACTGAATCAACCGAGTCGCGAACACGCTCCGAAGCACCGATCTGAATCATCGGAGTCGCAAACAGGCTCCGAAGTGCCGAACTGAATCAGCGGAGTCGCGAACAGGCTCCGAAGTGCACAACTGAATCAACGGAGTCGCGAAAACGCTCCGAAGCGCCGATTTGAATCAACTGAGTCGCGAATAGGCTCCGAAGCGCCGATCTGAATCAACCGAGTCGCGAACAGGCTCCGAAGCGCCGAACTGAATCAACAGAGTCGCGAACAGGCTCCGAAGTGCGGATCTGAATCAACTGAGTCGCGAACAGGCTCCGAAGTGCGGCTCTGAATCAACCGAGTCGCGAACAGGCTCCGAAGTGCGGATCTGAATCAACGGAGTTGCGAACAGGCTCCGAAGTGCCGATCTGAATCAAAACAATCAACAATACATCTAAAAGAGTTCTATTTTATTTTTTGAAAGAAAGAATAAATTTTACTGACCCCAAACTTTTGAACTCTAGTGTTTATTGTTAGAAAATACTTCTATTTTAAATAAATGCTCTTCTTTTTAACTTTTTATTCATCAAAGAATGCTGAAAGAAGTATCACAGTTCAGCAGCACAACTCTGATAATAAATCGTCATATTAGAATGATTTCTGAAGTTCATGTGACACTGAAGACTGGAGGAATGATGCTGAAAATCACAGAAATAAAATAGATTTTTATGTATATTAAAATAGAAAAATGTTGTTTTACTCTATAATAATATCTAACATTCCCCCTGTATTTTTGATCAAATAAATGCAGTTTTGATGAGTATACTCCTGCAAAAAAAAAAAAAAAAACATAAAAAAATCATTCTGATCCCAAACTCTCTGTGTGTGTGTGTGTGCATAGCACTTACATACTAATCCCCACAATAATAAAGATGTTAAATACTCATCTGAGGAGGAAATAATGTTGCATCATAATGAAAGGATGTGTATCGTACACTTTTCTGTAAACTGAGCCAAACATTGTTTCACAGATTTAGGGTAGAGTAAGAATATTTACTGTATCGCGCAAGTTAGTTCATACTTAAATATAATATTATATGCAATATTACCTTTTCTTTTCATCATCATCTTTAAGAGTTCATGATCATTTCTGTTCAACTTTATTTCCCAGTTGATAATCCATCCACAATTCATAAAACACAGCACAAGCAACTGAGGTAAAATAAGTATTGACATCCAAAAGTCTTGAAATCGTTTAAGAATCAAATCGACAGGTTAAAAAAAAGCCTCAGGTCAAAAATTCATTTATCACCAATAAAATGTTTGACAAAACTTCCTGCTCCGATGTCCAGATCTGAATTTAAAAAAATTACAAACACGCTCCGAAGCACCGATCTGAATCATCGGAGTCGCAAACAGGCTCCGAAGCACCGATCTGAATCAACCGAGTCGCAAACAGGCTCCGAAGCGCCGAACTGAATCAACAGAGTCGCGAACAGGCTCCGAAGCGCCGATCTGAATCAACCGAGTCTCGAACAGGGCGAACACGATCCGGAAGTGCCGAAATGAATCAAAGGAGTCGCGAACATGCTCCGAAGTGCCATCTGAATCAAAAAAATCAACAATACATCCTAAAAGAGTTCTATTTTTTTTTTGAAAGAAAGAATACATTTTACTGACCCCAAACTTTTGAACTCTAGTGTTTATTGTTAGAAAAGACTTCTATTTTAAAATAAATGCTCTTCTTTTTAACTTTTCATTCATCTAAGAATGCTAACAGAAGCATCACAGTTCAGCAGCACAACTCTGATAATAAATAATCATATTAGAATGATTTCTGAAGATCATGTGACACTGAAGACTGGAGGAATGATGCTGAAAATCACAGAAAATAAAATAGATTTGAATGTATATTAAAATAGAAAAATTTTGTTTTACTCTATAACAATATTTACCTTTCCCCTGTATTTTAATCAAATAAATGCAGTTTTGATGAGTATACTCCTGTAAAAAAAAAAAACATAAAGAAATCATTCTGATCCCAAACTCTGTGTGTGTGTGTGTGTGTGTGTGTGTGTGTGTGTGCATAGCACTTACATACTAATCCCCACAATAATAAAGATGTTAAATACTCATCTGAGGAGGGAATAATGTTGCATCATAATGAAAGGATGTGTAACGTACTTTTCTGTAAACTGAGCCAACATTTTTCACTGATTTAGGGTAAGAATATTTACTGTATTGCGCAAGTTAGTTCATACTTAAATATAATTGTATATGCAATATTACCTTTTCTTTTCATCATCATCTTTAAGAGTTCATGATCATTTCTGTTCAACTTTATTTCCCAGTTGATAAATCCATCCACGATTCATAAAACACAACACAAGCAACTGAGGTACAAGAAGTATTGACATCCAAAAGTCATTGAAAACATTTAAGAATCAAATCGACAGGTTAAAAAAAAGCCTCAGGTCAAATATTCATTTATTACCAGTGAAATGTTTGACAAAAACTTCCTGCTCCGATGTCCAGATCTGAATTTTAAAAAATTACCAACAGGCTCCGAAGTCCCCGATCTGAATCAACCGAGTCGCGAACAGGCTCCGAAATGTCGAACTGAATCAACGAGTCGCGAACAGGCTCCGAAGTGCCGAACTGAATCAACGGAGTCGCGAAAAACGCTCCGAAGCGCCGATCTGAATCAACTGAGTCGCGATAGACTCCGAAGCGCCGATCTGAATCAACCGAGTCGCGAACAGGCTCCGAAGCGCCGAACTGAATCAACAGAGTCGCGAACAGGCTCCGAAGTGCGGATCTGAATCAACTGAGTCGCGAACAGGCTCCGAAGTGCGGCTCTGAATCAACCGAGTCGCGAACAGGCTCCGAAGTGCGGATCTGAATCAACGGAGTCGCGAACAGGCTCCGAAGTGCCGATCTGAATCAAAAAAATCAACAATACATCCTAAAAGAGTTCTATTTTATTTTTTGAAAGAAAGAATCAATTTTACTGACCCAAACTTTTGAACTCTAGTGTTTATTGTTAGAAAATACTTCTATTTTAAATAAATGCTCTTCTTTTTAACTTTTTATTCATCAAAGAATGCTGAAAGAAGTATCACAGTTCAGCAGCACAACTCTGATAATAAATCATCATATTAGAATGATTTCTGAAGATCATGTGACACTGAAGACTGGAGGAATGATGCTGAAAATCACAGAAATAAAATAGATTTTTATGTATATTAAAATAGAAAAAATGTTGTTTTACTCTATAATAATATTAACTTTCCCCCTGTATTTTTTATCAAATAAATGCAGTTTTGATGAGTATACTCCTGTAAAAAAAAAAAAAAATAAAGAAATCATTCTGATCCCAAACTCTGTGTGTGTGTGTGTGTGTGTGCATAGCACTTACATACTAATCCCCACAATAATAAAGATGTTAAATACTCATCTGAGGAGGAATAATGTTGCATCATAATGAAAGGATGTGTAACGTACTTTTTCTGTAAACTGAGCCAAACATTTTTTCACTGATTTAGGGTAGAGTAAGAATATTTACTGTATTGCGCAAGTTAGTTCATACTTAAATATAATTTTATATGCAATATTACCTTTTCTTTTCATCATCATCTTTAAGAGTTCATGATCATTTCTGTTCAACTTTATTTCTCAGTTGATAAATCCATCCACAATTCATAAAACACAACACAAGCAACTGAGGTACAAGAAGTATTGACATCCAAAAGTCATTGAAATCATTTAAAAATCAAATCGACAGGTTAAAAAAAGCCTCAGGTCACATATTCATTTATTACCAATGAAATGTTTGACAAAAACTTCCTGCTCCGATGTCCAGATCTGAATTGTAAAAAATTACAAACAGGCTCCGAAGTGCCGAATTGAATCAATGGAGTCGTGAACACGCTCCGTGAGTGCCGAACCGAATCAACGGAGTCGCGAACACGCTCCGAAGTGCCGAACTGAATCAACGGAGTCGCGAACAGGCTCCAAAGTGCCGAACTGAATCAACCGAGTCGCGAACACGCTCCGAAGCGCCGA
>NW_020527380.1:0-22753 GCF_003368295.1 Carassius auratus | reverse complement strand
TTATCTTAAGCTATGTTAACTTGATCTAGATTTTATATTAATACAATATCTTGGAGAGGAAAACTACTCAAAATTTTTACGCATATCACTTTCACGCATCACAAAAAACACTGCAAGATTGTGTCTTTACTGTCTGTTACAAAGTGGATCCACAAATGTAATATTCCCCTTAAAAAACATTTTTTTTTAAATGCCAGGAGTTTGCAACATATTAGAATTCAAACCACTTGAGACGCTTAGAGGACACTCAAAGAAACACTATGATGCCAAGGTAGAACATTAAATGCCTTTGATGGACTTGTTCCATTTAAGCACGTTTGCGTCTTATACACAATTTACAAAGAGGATCCACATCTGTAATATTTCCCGCCTAAAAACAACCCACAAATCGCTAGTAGATACAACAGACCTAGAAATCAAGGCCACTTCTATGTTAACTTGATCTAGATTTTTCTATTATAAACAATATCTTGGAGATGAAAACTACTCAAAATTTTTTACTCAATCACTTCACGCATCACGAATAAACACTGCAAGATTGTGTCTTTACTGTCTGTTACAAAGTGGATACACCAATGTAATATTTCCCCTCTTTTAAAAACATTTTTAAAAAATGCCAGAAGTTGCAACAGATTTAGAATTCAAACACTTGAGACCTTAGAAGGAACTCAAAGAAACAACTATGATGCCAAGGTAGAACTTTAAATGCCTTTGATGGACTGTCCATTTAAGCACGTTTGCATCTTTGCACTCATTACAAAGTGGATCCACATCCGTAATATTTAACCCTAAGAAAATAAAATGCCAGCAGCTAAAACAGGTTAAGAATTCTAGCCAATTGACACCCCTAGAGGGCACTCAAAGAAATACTGTGATGCCAAGGTAGAACATTAATTCCTTTGATGGACTTTGTCCATTTAAGCACGTTTGCGTCTTTGTACACAATTACAAAGTGGATCCACATCTGTAAAATTTCCCCCTAAAAACAACCCACAAATCGCTAGTAGATACAACAGACCTATATATCAAGCCACTTCTATGTTAACTTGATCTAGATTTTTCTATTAATACAATTTCTTGGAGAGGAAAACTACTCAAAATTTGACTCATATCGCTTCACGCATCACAATAAACAGCTGCAGGTTTGTGTCTTTTACTGTCTGTTACAAAGTGGATCCACCAATGTAATATTTCCCCCTAAAAACATTTTTAAAAAATGCCAGAAGTTGCAACAGATTTAGACCTTAGAGGGAACTCAAAGAACACTATTGATGCCAAAGACCCAAACTTGCAGTAGTTTTTATGGTCTGCGAAAACAATAAAATATAAGATTTTGAGTAATTTTTGGTCTCCAAGAAATTGTTTTAAAAGAAAAATCTTAATTCAATGTTATTTTATCTTAAGCTATGTTAACTTGATCTAGATTTTTATATTAATACAATATATTGGAGAGGGAACACTACTCAAAATTTTGACTCATATCACTTCACGCATCACAATAAACACTGCAGGTTTGTGTCTTTACTGTCTGTTACAAAGTGGATCCACCAATGTAATATTTCCCCCCTAAAAACATTTTTAAAAAATGCCAGAAGTTGCAACAGATTTAGACCTTAGAGGGAACTCAAAGAAACACTATGATGCCAAAACCCAAACTTGCAGTAGTTTTTATGGTCTGCGAAACAATAAAATATAAGATTTTGAGTAATTTTTGGTCTCCAAGAAATTGTTTTTAAAAGAAAAAATTTAATCAATGTTATGCTATCTTAAGCTATGTTTAACTTGATCTAGATTTTTATATTAATACAATATCTTGGAAAGGAAAACTACTCAAAATTTTTACTCATATCACTTCACGCATCACAATAAACATTGCGAGATTGTGTCTTTACTGTCTGTTACAAAGTGGATCCACAAATGTAATATTTCCCCTTAAAAACATTTTAAAAAAAATGCCAGAAGTTGCAACAGATTTTAGAATTCAAACCACTTGAGACCTTAGAGGACACTCAAAGAAACACTATGATGCCAAGGTTAGAACATTAAATGCCTTTGATGGACTTTGTCCATTTAAGCACGTTTGCGTCTTTATACACAATTACAAAGTGGATCCACATCTGTAATATTTCCGCCTAAAAACAACCCACAAATCGCTAGTAGATAAAAGAGACCTAGAAATCAAGCCACTTCTATGTTAACTCGATCTAGATTTTTACATTAAATACAATAACTTGGAGAGGAAAAACTACTAAAAATTTTTACTCATATCACTTCACGCATCACAATAAACACTGCAAGATTGTGTCTTTACTGTCTGTTACAAAGTGGATCCACCAATGTAATATTTCCCCCTAAAAACAACCCACAAATCGCTAGTAGATACAACAGACCTAGATATCAAGCCACTTCTATGTTAACTTTATCTAGATTTTTCTATTAATACAATTTCTTGGAGATGAAAAGTACTCAAAATTTTGACTCATATCGATTCACGCATCACAATAAACACCAATGTAATATTTCTCCCTAAAAACATTTTTTAAAAATGCCGGAAGTTGCAACTGATTTAGACCTTAGTGGGATCTCAAAGAAAACTACTCAAAATTTTGACTCATATCACTTCACGCATCACAATAAACACTGCAAGATTGTGTCTTTACTGTCTGTTTACGAAGTGGATCCACCAATGTAATATTTCTCCCTGAAAACATTTTTTTTAAATGCCAGAAGTTGCAACAGATTTAGAATTCAAACCACTTGAGACCTTAGAGGGAACTCAAAGAAACACTATGATGCCAAGGTAGAACTTTAAATGCCTTTGATGGACTGTCCATTTAAGCACGTTTGCATCTTTGCACTCAATCACAAAGTGGATCCACATCCGTAATATTTCACCCTAAAAAAATAAAAATGTCAGCAGCTAAAACAGATTTAAAATTCAAGACAATTAAGACCCTAGAGGGCACTCAAAGAAAAATTATGATGCCTAGGTAGAACATTAAATGCCTTTGATGAACTTTGTCCATTTAAGCACGTTTGCGTCTTCATACACAATTACAAAGTGGATCCACATCTGTAATATTCCCTCCTAAAAACAACCCACAATTTGCTAGTAGATACAACAGACCTAGAAATCAAGCCACTTCTATGTTAACTTGATCTAGATTTTTCTATTAATACAATATCTTGGAGAGGAAAACTACTCAAATTTTTTTACTCAAATCACTTCACGCATCACAATAAACACTGCAAGATTGTGTATTTACTGTCTGTTACAAAGTGGATCCACAAATGTAATATTTCCCCCTAAAAACATTTGTAAAAAATGCCAGAAGTTGCAACAGATTTAGAATTCAAACCACTTGAGACCTTAGAAGGAACTGAAAGAAACACTATGATGCCAAGGTAGAACTTTAAATGCCTTTGATGGACTGTCCGTTTAAGCACGTTTGCATCTTTGCACTCAATTACAAAGTGGATCCACATCTGTAATATTTTCCCCTAAGAAAATAAAAATGCCAGCAGCTAAAACAGGTTAAGAATTCTAGCCAATTGACACCCTAGAGGGCACTCAAAGAAATACTATGATGCCAAGGTAGAACATTAATTCCTTTGATGGACTTTGTCCATTTAAGCACGTTTGCGTCTTTGTACACAATTACAAAGTGGATCCACATCTGTAATATTTCCCCCTAAAAACAACCCACAAATCGCTAGAAGATACAACAGACCTAGATATCAAGCCACTTCTATGTTAACTTTATCTAGATTTTTCTATTAATACAATTTCTTGGAGAGGAAAAGTACTCAAAATTTTGACTCATATCGATTCACGCATCACAATAAACACCAATGTAATATTTCTCCCTAAAAACATTTTTTAAAAATGCCAGAAGTTGCAACTGATTTAGACCTTAGAGGGATCTCAAAGAAAACTACTCAAAATTTTTACGCATATCACTTCACGCATCACAAAAAACACTGCAAGTTTGTGTCTTTACTATCTGTTACAAAGTGGATCCACAAATGTAATATTTCCCCCTAAAAACATTTTTTTTTAAATGCCAGAAGTTGCAACATATTTAGAATTCAAACCACTTGAGACCTTAGAGGACACTCAAAGAAACACTATGATGCCAAGGTAGAACATTAAATGCCTTTGATGGACTTTGTCCATTTAAGCACGTTTGCGTCTTTGTTCACAATTACAAAGTGGATCCACATCTGTAAAATTTCCCCCTAAAAACAACCCACAAATCGCTAGTAGATACAACAGACCTAGATATCAAGCCACTTCTATGTTAACTTGATCTAGATTTTTCTATTAATACAATTTCTTGGAGAGGAAAACTACTCAAAATTTTGACTCATATCGCTTCACGCATCACAATAAACACTGCAGGTTTGTGTCTTTACTGTCTGTTACAAAGTGGATCCACAAATGTAATATTTCCCCCTAAAAACATTATTTTAAAAATGCCAGAAGTTGCAACAGATTTAGAATTTAAACCACTTGAGACCTTTGAGGGAACTCAAAGAAACACTACGATACCAAAGACCCAAACTTGCAGTAGTTTTTATGGTCTGCGAAACAATAAAAAATAAGATTTTGAGTAATTTTGGTCTCCAAGAAATTGTTTTATAAGAAAAAATTTAATCAATGGTATGTTATCTTAAGCTATGTTAACTTGGTCTAGATTTTTATATTAATACAATTTCTTGGAAAAGAAAACTACTCAAAATTTTTACTCATATCACTTCACGCATCACAATAAACACTGCAGGTTTGTGTCTTTACTGTCTGTTACAAAGTGGATCCACCAATGTAATATTTCCCCCTAAAAACATTTTTAAAAAATGCCAGAAGTTGCAACAGATTTAGACCTTAGAGGGAACTCAAAGAAACACTATGATGCCAAAAACCCAAACTTGCAGTAGTTTTTATGGTCTGCGAAACAATAAAAATAAGATTTTGAGTAATATTGATCTCCAAGAAATTGTTTTAAAAGAAAAATCTTAATCAATGTTATGTTATCTTAAGCTATGTTAACTTGATCTAGATTTTTATATTAATACAATATTTTGGAGAGGAAAACTACTCAATTTTTTTGCTCATATCACTTCACGCATCACAATAAACACTGTAAGATTGTGTCTTTACTGTCTGTTACAAAGTGGATCCAAAAATGTTATATTTCCCCCTAAAAACATTTTTAAAAAATGCCAGAAGTTGCAACAGATTAAGAATTCAAACCACTTGAGACCTTAGAGGGAACTCAAAGAAACACTATGATGCCAAGGTAGAACTTTAAGTGCCTTTGATGGACTGTCCATTTAAGCACGTTTGCGTCTTTACACTCAATTACAAAGTGGATCCACATCCATGATATTTACTGCTAAAAAAATAAAAACGCCAGTAGCTAAAACAGGTTTAGAATTCAAGCCAATTGACACCCTAAAGGGCACTCAAAGAAACACTATGATGCCAAGGTAGAACATTAAATGCCTTTGATGGACTTTGTCCATTTAAGCACGTTTGTGTCTTTATACACAATTACAAAGTGGATCCAAATCTGTAATATTTCCGCCGAAAAACAACCCACAAATCGCTAGTAGATACAACAGACCTAGAAATCAAGCCACTTCTATGTTAACTTGATCTAGATTTTTCTATTAATACAATTTCTTGGAGAAGAAAACTACTCAAAATTTTGACTCATATCACTTCACGCATCACAATAAACACTGCAGGTTTGTGTCTTTACTGTCTTTTACAAAGTGGATCCACCAATGTAATATTTCCCCCTAAAAACATTTTTTTAAAAATGCCAGAAATTGCAACAGATTTAGAATTCAAACCACTTGAGACCTTAGAGGGAACTCAAAGAAACACAATGATGCCAAGGTAGAACTTTAAATGCCTTTGATGTACTGTCCATTTAAGCACGTTTGCATCTTTGCACTCAATTACAGAGTGGATCCACATCCGTAATATTTCACCCTAAAAAAATAAAATTGCCAGCAGCTAAAACAGATTTAAAATTCAAGACAGTTGAGACCTTAGAGGGACCTCAAAGAAACACTATGATGCCAAGGTAGAACTTTAAATGCCTTTGATGGACTGTCCATTTAAGCACGTTTGCATCTTTGCACTCAATTACAAAGTGGATCCACATCCGTAATATTTAACCCTAAGAAAATAAAAATGCCAGCAGCTAAAACAGGTTAAGAATTCTAGCCAATTGACACCCTAGAGGGCACTCAAAGAAATACTGTGATGCCAAGGTAGAACATTAATTCCTTTGATGGACTTTGTCCATTTAAGCACGTTTGCGTCTTTGTACACAATTACAAAGTGGATCCACATCTGTAATATTTCCCCCTAAAAACAACCCACAAATCGCTAGTAGATACAACAGACCTAGATATCAAGCCACTTCTATGTTAACTTGATCTAGATTTTTCTATTAATACAATTTCTTGGAGAAGAAAACTACTCAAAATTTTGACTCATATCGCTTCACGCATCACAATAAACACTGCAGGTTTGTGTCTTTACTGTCTGTTACAAAGTGGATCCACCAATGTAATATTTCCCCCTAAAAACATTTTTAAAAAATGCCAGAAGTTGCAACAGATTTAGACCTTAGAGGGAACTCAAAGAAACACTCTGATGCCAAAGACCCAAACTTGCAGTAGTTTTTATGGTCTGCGAAACAATAAAATATAAGATTTTGAGTAATTTTGGTCTCCAAGAAATTGTTTTAAAAGAAAAATCTTAATCAATGTTATTTTATCTTAAGCTATGTTAACTTGATCTAGATTTTTATATTAATACAATATCTTGGAGAGGAACACTACTCAAAATTTTGACTCATATCGCTTCACGCATCACAATAAACACTGCAGGTTTGTGTCTTTACTGTCTGTTACAAAGTGGATCCACCAATGTAATATTTCCCCCTAAAAACATTTTTAAAAAATGCCAGAAGTTGCAACAGATTTAGACCTTAGAGGGAACTCAAAGAAACACTATGATGCCAAAAACCCAAACTTGCAGTAGTTTTTATGGTCTGCGAAACAATAAAAAATAAGATTTTGAGTAATATTGATCTCCAAGAAATTGTTTTAAAAGAAAAATCTTAATCAATGTTATGTTATCTTAAGCTATGTTAACTTGATCTAGATTTTTATATTAATACAATATTTTGGAGAGGAAAACTACTCAATTTTTTTGCTCATATCACTTCACGCATCACAATAAACACTGTAAGATTGTGTCTTTACTGTCTGTTACAAAGTGGATCCAAAAATGTTATATTTCCCCCTAAAAACATTTTTAAAAAATGCCAGAAGTTGCAACAGATTAAGAATTCAAACCACTTGAGACCTTAGAGGGAACTCAAAGAAACACTATGATGCCAAGGTAGAACTTTAAGTGCCTTTGATGGACTGTCCATTTAAGCACGTTTGCGTCTTTACACTCAATTACAAAGTGGATCCACATCCATGATATTTACTGCTAAAAAAATAAAAACGCCAGTAGCTAAAACAGGTTTAGAATTCAAGCCAATTGACACCCTAAAGGGCACTCAAAGAAACACTATGATGCCAAGGTAGAACATTAAATGCCTTTGATGGACTTTGTCCATTTAAGCACGTTTGTGTCTTTATACACAATTACAAAGTGGATCCAAATCTGTAATATTTCCGCCGAAAAACAACCCACAAATCGCTAGTAGATACAACAGACCTAGAAATCAAGCCACTTCTATGTTAACTTGATCTAGATTTTTCTATTAATACAATTTCTTGGAGAAGAAAACTACTCAAAATTTTGACTCATATCACTTCACGCATCACAATAAACACTGCAGGTTTGTGTCTTTACTGTCTTTTACAAAGTGGATCCACCAATGTAATATTTCCCCCTAAAAACATTTTTTTAAAAATGCCAGAAATTGCAACAGATTTAGAATTCAAACCACTTGAGACCTTAGAGGGAACTCAAAGAAACACTATGATGCCAAGGTAGAACTTTAAATGCCTTTGATGTACTGTCCATTTAAGCACGTTTGCATCTTTGCACTCAATTACAGAGTGGATCCACATCCGTAATATTTCACCCTAAAAAAATAAAATTGCCAGCAGCTAAAACAGATTTAAAATTCAAGACAGTTGAGACCTTAGAGGGACCTCAAAGAAACACTATGATGCCAAGGTAGAACTTTAAATGCCTTTGATGGACTGTCCATTTAAGCACGTTTGCATCTTTGCACTCAATTACAAAGTGGATCCACATCCGTAATATTTAACCCTAAGAAAATAAAAATGCCAGCAGCTAAAACAGGTTAAGAATTCTAGCCAATTGACACCCTAGAGGGCACTCAAAGAAATACTGTGATGCCAAGGTAGAACATTAATTCCTTTGATGGACTTTGTCCATTTAAGCACGTTTGCGTCTTTGTACACAATTACAAAGTGGATCCACATCTGTAATATTTCCCCCTAAAAACAACCCACAAATCGCTAGTAGATACAACAGACCTAGATATCAAGCCACTTCTATGTTAACTTGATCTAGATTTTTCTATTAATACAATTTCTTGGAGAAGAAAACTACTCAAAATTTTGACTCATATCGCTTCACGCATCACAATAAACACTGCAGGTTTGTGTCTTTACTGTCTGTTACAAAGTGGATCCACCAATGTAATATTTCCCCCTAAAAACATTTTTAAAAAATGCCAGAAGTTGCAACAGATTTAGACCTTAGAGGGAACTCAAAGAAACACTCTGATGCCAAAGACCCAAACTTGCAGTAGTTTTTATGGTCTGCGAAACAATAAAATATAAGATTTTGAGTAATTTTGGTCTCCAAGAAATTGTTTTAAAAGAAAAATCTTAATCAATGTTATTTTATCTTAAGCTATGTTAACTTGATCTAGATTTTTATATTAATACAATATCTTGGAGAGGAACACTACTCAAAATTTTGACTCATATCACTTCACGCATCACAATAAACACTGCAGGTTTGTGTCTTTACTGTCTGTTACAAAGTGGATCCACCAATGTAATATTTCCCCCTAAAAACATTTTTAAAAAATGCCAGAAGTTGCAACAGATTTAGACCTTAGAGGGAACTCAAAGAAACACTATGATGCCAAAAACCCAAACTTGCAGTAGTTTTTATGGTCTGCGAAACAATAAAATATAAGATTTTGAGTAATTTTGGTCTCCAAGAAATTGTTTTAAAAGAAAAAATTTAATCAATGTTATGCTATCTTAAGCTATGTTAACTTGATCTAGATTTTTATATTAATACAATATCTTGGAAAGGAAAACTACTCAAAATTTTTACTCATATCACTTCACGCATCACAATAAACATTGCGAGATTGTGTCTTTACTGTCTGTTACAAAGTGGATCCACAAATGTAATATTTCCCCTTAAAAACATTTTAAAAAAATGCCAGAAGTTGCAACAGATTTAGAATTCAAACCACTTGAGACCTTAGAGGACACTCAAAGAAACACTATGATGCCAAGGTAGAACATTAAATGCCTTTGATGGACTTTGTCCATTTAAGCACGTTTGCGTCTTTATACACAATTACAAAGTGGATCCACATCTGTAATATTTCCGCCTAAAAACAACCCACAAATCGCTAGTAGATAAAAGAGACCTAGAAATCAAGCCACTTCTATGTTAACTCGATCTAGATTTTTACATTAATACAATAACTTGGAGAGGAAAACTACTCAAAATTTTTACTCATATCACTTCACGCATCACAATAAACACTGCAAGATTGTGTCTTTACTGTCTGTTACAAAGTGGATCCACCAATGTAATATTTCCCCCTAAAAACAACCCACAAATCGCTAGTAGATACAACAGACCTAGATATCAAGCCACTTCTATGTTAACTTTATCTAGATTTTTCTATTAATACAATTTCTTGGAGAGGAAAAGTACTCAAAATTTTGACTCATATCGATTCACGCATCACAATAAACACTGCAGGACTGTGTCTTTACTGTCTGTTACAAAGTGGATCCACCAATGTAATATTTCCCCCTAAAAATATTTTTGAAAAATTCCAGAAGTTGCAACAGATTTAGACCTTAGAGGGAACTCAAAGAAACACTATGATGCCAAAGACCCAAACTTGCAGTAGTTTTTATGGTCTGCGAAACAATAAAAAATAAGATGTAATATTTCTCCCTAAAAACATTTTTAAAAAATGCCAGAAGTTGCAACTGATTTAGACCTTAGAGGGATCTCAAAGAAAACAACTCAAAATTTTTAAGCATATCACTTCACGCATCACAAAAAACACTGCAAGATTGTGTCTTTACTATCTGTTACAAAGTGGATCCACAAATGTAATATTTCCCCCTAAAAACATTTTTTTTTAAATGCCAGAAGTTGCAACATATTTAGAATTCAAACCACTTGAGACCTTAGAGGACACTCAAAGAAACACTATGATGCCTAGGTAGAACATTAAATGCCTTTGATGGACTTTGTCCATTTAAGCACGTTTGCGTCTTTGTACACAATTACAAAGTGGATCCACATCTGTAATATTTCCCCCTAAAAACAACCCACAAATCGCTAGTAGATTCAACAGACCTAGATATCAAGCCACTTCTATGTTAACTTGATCTAGATTTTTCTATTAATACAATTTCTTGGAGAGGAAAACTACTCAAAATTTTGACTCATATCGCTTCACGCATCACAATAAACACTGCAGGTTTGTGTCTTTACTGTCTGTTACAAAGTGGATCCACCAATGTAATATTTCCCCCTAAAAACATTTTTAAAAAATGCCAGAAGTTGCAACAGATTTAGACCTTAGAGGGAACTCAAAGAAACACTATGATGCCAAAGACCCAAACTTGCAGTAGTTTTTATGGTCTGCGAAACAATAAAATATACGATTTTGAGTAATTTTGGTCTCCAAGAAATTGTTTTAAAAGAAAAATCTTAATCAATGTTATGTTATCTTAAGCTATGTTAACTTGATCTAGATTTTTATATTAATACAATATCTTGGAGAGGAAAACTACTCAAAATTTTGACTCATATCGCTTCACGCATCACAATAAACACTGCAGGTTTGTGTCTTTACTGTCTGTTACAAAGTGGATCCACCAATGTAATATTTCCCCCTAAAAACATTTTAAAAAAATGCCAGAAGTTGCAACAGATTTAGAATTCAAACCACTTGAGACCTTAGAGGGAACTCAAAGAAACACTATGATGCCAAGGTAGAACTTTAAATGCCTTTGATGGACTGTCCATTTAAGCACGTTTGCGTCTTTGCTCTCAATTACAAAGTGGATCCACATCCATGATATTTACTGCTAAAAAAATTAAAACACCAGTAGCTAAAACAGGTTTAGAATTCAAGCCAATTGACACCCTAAAGGGCACTCAAAGAAACACTATGATGCCAAAGACCCAAACAGCAATCACAATAAACACTGCAAGATTGTGTCTTTACTGTCTGTTACAAAGTGGATCCACCAATGTAATATTTCCCCAATTCCCCCTAAAAACATTTTTAAAAAATCCCAGAATTTGCCATAGATTTAGAATTCAAACCACTTGAGACCTTAGAGGGAACTCAAAGAAACACTATGATGCCAAGGTAGAACATTGATGGACTGTCCATTAAAGCACGTTTGAATCTTTGCACTCAATTACAAAGTGGATCCACATCCATAATATTTCACCCTAAAAAAATAAAAATGCCAGCTGCTAAAAGAGGTTAAGAATTCAAGCCAATTTACACCCAAGAGGGCACTCAAAGAAACACTATGATGCCAAGGTAGAACATTAAATGCCTTTGATGGACGTTGTCCATTTAAGAACGTTTGAGTCTTCGTACACAATTACAAAGTGGATCCACATCTGTAATATTTCCGACTAAAAACAACCTACAAATCGCTAGTAGAAACAACAGACCTAAAAATCAAGACACTTCTATGTTAATTTGATGTAGATTTTTCTATTAATACAATTTCTTGGAGTGGAAAAGTACTCAAAATTTTGACTCATATCGATTCACGCATCACAATAAACACTGCAGGACTGTGTCTTTACTGTCTGTTACAAAGTGGATCCACCAATGTAATATTTCCCCCTAAAAATATTTTTGAAAAATTCCAGAAGTTGCAACAGATTTAGACCTTAGAGGGAACTCAAAGAAACACTATGATGCCAAAGACCCAAACTTGCAGTAGTTTTTATGGTCTGCGAAACAATAAAAAATAAGATGTAATATTTCTCCCTAAAAACATTTTTAAAAAATGCCAGAAGTTGCAACTGATTTAGACCTTAGAGGGATCTCAAAGAAAACAACTCAAAATTTTTAAGCATATCACTTCACGCATCACAAAAAAACACTGCAAGATTGTGTCTTTACTATCTGTTACAAAGTGGATCCACAAATGTAATATTTCCCCCTAAAAACATTTTTTTTTAAATGCCAGAAGTTGCAACAGATTTAGAATTCAAACCACTTGAGACCTTAGAGGGAACTCAAAGAAACACTATGATGCCAAGGTAGAACTTTAAATGCCTTTAATGGACTGTCCATTTAAACACGTTTGCATCTTTATACACAATTACAAAGTGGATCCACATCTGTAATATTTCCGCCTAAAAACAACCCACAAATCGCTAGTAGATACAACAGACCAAGAAATCAAGCCACTTCTATGTTAACTCGATCTAGATTTTTATATTAATACAATAAGTTGGAGAGGAAAACTACTCAAAATTTTGACTCATATCACTTCACGCATCACAATAAACACTGCAAGATTGTGTCTTTACTGTCTGTTACAAAGTGGATCCACCAATGTAATATTTCCCCCTAAAAACATTTTTAAAAAATGCCAGAAGTTGCAACAGATTTAGAATTCAAACCACTTGAGACCTTAGAGGGAACTCAAAGAAACACTATGATGCCAAGGTAGAACTTTAAATGCCTTTGATGGACTGTCCATTTAAGCACGTTTGCATCTTTCACTCAATCACAAAGTGGATCCACATCCGTAATATTTCACCCTAAAACAATAAAAATGCCAGCAGCTAAAACAGATTTAAAAATCAAGACAATTAAGACCCTAGAGGGCACTCAAAGAAACACTATGATGCCAAGGTAGAACATTAAATGCCTTTGATGAACTTTGTCCATTTAAGCACGTTTGCGTCTTCATACACAATTACAAAGTGGATCCACATCTGTAATATTTCCGCCTAAAAACAACCCACAAATCGCTAGTAGACACAACAGACCTAGAAATCAAGCCACTTCTATGTTAACTTGATCTAGATTTTTCTATTAATACAATATCTTGGAGAGGAAAACTACTCAAAATTTTTACTCAAATCACTTCACGCATCACAATAAACACTGCAAGATTGTGTATTTACTGTATGTTACAAAGTGGATCCACAAATGTAATATTTCCCCCTAAAAACATTTGTAAAAAATGCCAGAAGTTGCAACAGATTTAGAATTCAAACCACTTGAGACCTTAGAAGGAACTCAAAGAAACACTATGATGCCAAGGTAGAACTTTAAATGCCTTTGATGGACTGTCCATTTAAGCACGTTTGCATCTTTGCACTCAATTACAAAGTGGATCCACATCTGTAATATTTTCCCCTAAGAAAATAAAAATGCCAGCAGCTAAAACAGGTTAAGAATTCTAGCCAATTGACACCCTAGAGGGCACTCAAAGACATACTATGATGCCAAGGTAGAACATTAATTCCTTTGATGGACTTTGTCCATTTAAGCACGTTTGCGTCTTTGTACACAATTACAAAGTGGATCCACATCTGTATTATTTCCCCCTAAAAACAACCCACAAATCGCTAGTAGATACAACAGACCTAGATATCAAGCCACTTCTATGTTAACTTGATCTAGATTTTTCTATTAATACAATTTCTTGGAGAGGAAAAGTACTCAAAATTTTGACTCATATCGATTCACGCATCACAATAAACACCAATGTAATATTTCTCCCTAAAAACATTTTTTAAAAATGCCAGAAGTTGCAACTGATTTAGACCTTAGAGGGATCTCAAAGAAAACTACTCAAAATTTTTTCGCATATCACTTCACACATCACAAAAAAAAACACTGCAAGATTGTGTCTTTACTATCTGTTACAAAGTGGATCCACAAATGTAATATTTCCCCCTAAAATTTTTTTTTTTTTTTAAATGCCAGAAGTTGCAACATATTTAGAATTCAAACCACTTGAGACCTTAGAGGACACTCAAAGAAACACTATGATGCCTAGGTAGAACATTAAATGCCTTTGATGGACTTTGTCCATTTAAGCACGTTTGCGTCTTTGTACACAATTACAAAGTGGATCCACATCTGTAATATTTCCCCCTAAAAACAACCCACAAATCGCTAGTAGATTCAACAGACCTAGATATCAAGCCACTTCTATGTTAACTTGATCTAGATTTTTCTATTAATACAATTTCTTGGAGAGGAAAACTACTCAAAATTTTGACTCATATCGCTTCACGCATCACAATAAACACTGCAGGTTTGTGTCTTTACTGTCTGTTACAAAGTGGATCCACCAATGTAATATTTCCCCCTAAAAACATTTTTAAAAAATGCCAGAAGTTGCAACAGATTTAGACCTTAGAGGGAACTCAAAGAAACACTATGATGCCAAAGACCCAAACTTGCAGTAGTTTTTATGGTCTGCGAAACAATAAAATATACGATTTTGAGTAATTTTGGTCTCCAAGAAATTGTTTTAAAAGAAAAATCTTAATCAATGTTATGTTATCTTAAGCTATGTTAACTTGATCTAGATTTTTATATTAATACAATATCTTGGAGAGGAAAACTACTCAAAATTTTGACTCATATCGCTTCACGCATCACAATAAACACTGCAGGTTTGTGTCTTTACTGTCTGTTACAAAGTGGATCCACCAATGTAATATTTCCCCCTAAAAACATTTTAAAAAAATGCCAGAAGTTGCAACAGATTTAGAATTCAAACCACTTGAGACCTTAGAGGGAACTCAAAGAAACACTATGATGCCAAGGTAGAACTTTAAATGCCTTTGATGGACTGTCCATTTAAGCACGTTTGCGTCATTGCTCTCAATTACAAAGTGGATCCACATCCATGATATTTACTGCTAAACAAATTAAAACGCCAGTAGCTAAAACAGGTTTAGAATTCAAGCCAATTGACACCCTAAAGGGCACTCAAAGAAACACTATGATGCCAAAGACCCAAACAGCAATCACAATAAACACTGCAAGATTGTGTCTTAACTGTCTGTTACAAAGTGGATCGACCAATGTAATATTTCCCCAATTCCCCCTAAAAACATTTTAAAAAAATCCCAGAATTTGCAACAGATTTAGAATTCAAACCACTTGAGACCTTAGAGGGAACTCAAAGAAACACTATGATGCCAAGGTAGAACATTGATGGACTGTCCATTTAAGCACGTTTGAATCTTTGCACTCAATTACAAAGTGGATCCACATCCATAATATTTCACCCTAAAAAAATAAAAATGCCAGCTGCTAAAAGAGGTTAAGAATTCAAGCCAATTTACACCCAAGAGGGCACTCAAAGAAACACTATGATGCCAAGGTAGAACATTAAATGCCTTTGATGGACGTTGTCCATTTAAGAACGTTTGAGTTTTCGTACACAATTACAAAGTGGATCCACATCTGTAATATTTCCGACTAAAAACAACCTACAAATCGCTAGTAGAAACAACAGACCTAGAAATCAAGACACTTCTATGTTAATTTGATGTAGATTTTTCTATTAATACAATTTCTTGGAGAGGAAAAGTACTCAAAATTTTGACTCATATCGATTCACGCATCACAATAAACACTGCAGGACTGTGTCTTTACTGTCTGTTACAAAGTGGATCCACCAATGTAATATTTCCCCCTAAAAATATTTTTGAAAAATTCCAGAAGTTGCAACAGATTTAGACCTTAGAGGGAACTCAAAGAAACACTATGATGCCAAAGACCCAAACTTGCAGTAGTTTTTATGGTCTGCGAAACAATAAAAAATAAGATGTAATATTTCTCCCTAAAAACATTTTTAAAAAATGCCAGAAGTTGCAACTGATTTAGACCTTAGAGGGATCTCAAAGAAAACAACTCAAAATTTTTAAGCATATCACTTCACGCATCACAAAAAACACTGCAAGATTGTGTCTTTACTATCTGTTACAAAGTGGATCCACAAATGTAATATTTCCCCCTAAAAACATTTTTTTTTAAATGCCAGAAGTTGCAACAGATTTAGAATTCAAACCACTTGAGACCTTAGAGGGAACTCAAAGAAACACTATGATGCCAAGGTAGAACTTTAAATGCCTTTAATGGACTGTCCATTTAAGCACGTTTGCATCTTCATACACAATTACAAAGTGGATCCACATCCGTAATATTTCACCCTAAAAAAATAAAAATGCCAGCAGCTAAAACAGATTTAAAAATCAAGACAATTAAGACCCTAGAGGGCACTCAAAGAAACACTATGATGCCAAGGTAGAACATTAAATGCCTTTGATGAACTTTGTCCATTTAAGCACGTTTGCGTCTTCATACACAATTACAAAGTGGATCCACATCTGTAATATTTCCGCCTAAAAAAACCCACAAATCGCTAGTAGATACAACAGACCTAGAAATCAAGCCACTTCTATGTTAACTTGATCTAGATTTTTCTATTAATACAATATCTTGGAGAGGAAAACTACTCAAAATTTTTACTCAAATCACTTCACGCATCACAATAAACACTGCAAGATTGTGTATTTACTGTATGTTACAAAGTGGATCCACAAATGTAATATTTCCCCCAAAAAACATTTGTAAAAAATGCCAGAAGTTGCAACAAATTTAGAATTCAAACCACTTGAGACCTTAGAAGGAACTCAAAGAAACACTATGATGCCAAGGTAGAACTTTAAATGCCTTTGATGGACTGTCCATTTAAGCACGTTTGCATCTTTGCACTCAATTACAAAGTGGATCCACATCTGTAATATTTTCCCCTAAGAAAATAAAAATGCCAGCAGCTAAAACAGGTTAAGAATTCTAGCCAATTGACACCCTAGAGGGCACTCAAAGACATACTATGATGCCAAGGTAGAACATTAATTCCTTTGATGGACTTTGTCCATTTAAGCACGTTTGCGTCTTTGTACACAATTACAAAGTGGATCCACATCTGTATTATTTCCCCCTAAAAACAACCCACAAATCGCTAGTAGATACAACAGACCTAGATATCAAGCCACTTCTATGTTAACTTGATCTAGATTTTTCTATTAATACAATTTCTTGGAGAGGAAAAGTACTCAAAATTTTGACTCATATCGATTCACGCATCACAATAAACACCAATGTAATATTTCTCCCTAAAAACATTTTTTAAAAATGCCAGAAGTTGCAACTGATTTAGACCTTAGAGGGATCTCAAAGAAAACTACTCAAAAAATTTTCGCATATCACTTCACACATCACAAAAAAAAAAAAACACTGCAAGATTGTGTCTTTACTATCTGTTACAAAGTGGATCCACAAATGTAATATTTCCCCCTAAAAACATTTTTTTTTTTAAATGCCAGAAGTTGCAACATATTTAGAATTCAAACCACTTGAGACCTTAGAGGACACTCAAAGAAACACTATGATGCCTAGGTAGAACATTAAATGCCTTTGATGGACTTTGTCCATTTAAGCACGTTTGCGTCTTTGTACACAATTACAAAGTGGATCCACATCTGTAATATTTCCCCCTAAAAACAACCCACAAATCGCTAGTAGATTCAACAGACCTAGATATCAAGCCACTTCTATGTTAACTTGATCTAGATTTTTCTATTAATACAATTTCTTGGAGAGGAAAACTACTCAAAATTTTGACTCATATCGCTTCACGCATCACAATAAACACTGCAGGTTTGTGTCTTTACTGTCTGTTACAAAGTGGATCCACCAATGTAATATTTCCCCCTAAAAACATTTTTAAAAAATGCCAGAAGTTGCAACAGATTTAGACCTTAGAGGGAACTCAAAGAAACACTATGATGCCAAAGACCCAAACTTGCAGTAGTTTTTATGGTCTGCGAAACAATAAAATATACGATTTTGAGTAATTTTGGTCTCCAAGAAATTGTTTTGAAAGAAAAATTTTAATCAATGTTATGTTATCTTAAGCTATGTTAACTTGATCTAGATTTTTATATTAATACAATATCTTGGAGAGGAAAACTACTCAAAATTTTGACTCATATCGCTTCACGCATCACAATAATCACTGCAGGTTTGTGTCTTTACTGTCTGTTACAAAGTGGATCCACAAATGTAATATTTCCCCTTAAAAACATTTTTTTTTTAAATGCCAGAAGTTGCAAAAGATTTAGAATTCAAACCACTTGAGACCTTAGAGGGAACTCAAAGAAACACCATGATGCCAAGGTAGAACTTTAAATGCCTTTGATGGACTGTCCATTTAAGCACGTTTGCGTCTTTGCACTCAATTACAAAGTGGATCCACATCCATGATATTTACTGCTAAAAAAATAAAAACGCCAGTAGCTAAAACAGGTTTAGAATTCAAGCCAATTGACACCCTAAAGGGCACTCAAAGAAACACTATGATGCCAAAGACCCAAACTTGCAGTAGTTTTTATGGTCTGCGAAACAATAAAAAATAAGATTTTGAGTAATTTTGGTCTCCAAGAAATTGTTTTAAAAGAAAAATCTTAATCAATGTTGTGTTATCTTAAGCTATGTTAACTTGATTTAGATTTTTATATTAATACAATATCTTGGAGAGGAAAACTACTCAAAATTTTTACTCATATCACTTCACGCATCACAATAAACACTGCAAGATTGTGTCTTTACTGTCTGTTACAAAGTGGATCCACCAATGTAATATTTCCCCCTAAAAACATTTTAAAAAAATGCCAGAAGTTGCAACAGATTTAGAATTCAAACCACTTGAGACCTTAGAGGGAACTCAAAGAAACACTATGATGCCAAGGTAGAACTTTAAATGCCTTTGATGGACTGTCCATTTAAGAACGTTTGCATCTTTGCACTCAATCACATAGTGGATCCATATCCGTAATATTTAACCCTAAGAAAATAAAAATGCCAGCAGCTAAAACAGGTTAAGAATTCTAGCCAATTGACACCCTAGAGGGCACTCAAAGAAATACTATGATGCCAAGGTAGAACATTAATTCCTTTGATGGACTTTGTCCATTTAAGCACGTTTGCGTCTTCATACACAATTACAAAGTGGATCCACATCTGTAATATTTCCCCCTAAAAACAACCCACAAATCGCTAGTAGATACAACAGACCTAGATATCAAGCCACTTCTATGTTAACTTGATCTAGATTTTTCTATTAATACAATTTCTTGGAGAGGAAAAGTACTCAAAATTTTGACTCATATCGATTCACGCATCACAATAAACACCAATGTAATATTTCTCCCTAAAAACATTTTTTAAAAATGCCAGAAGTTGCAACAGATTTAGAATTTTAACCACTTGAGACCTTGGAGGGAACTCAAAGAAACACTATGATACCAAAGACCCAAACTTGCATTAGTTTTTATGGTCTGCGAAACAATAAAAAATAAGATTTCGAGTAATTTTGGTCTCCAAGAAATTGTTTTAAAAGAAAAAAATTAATCAATGTTATGTTATCTTAAGCTATGTTAACTTGATCTAGATTTTTATATTAA
Organism: Carassius auratus; assembly: GCF_003368295.1. NCBI lineage: Eukaryota > Metazoa > Chordata > Actinopteri > Cypriniformes > Cyprinidae > Carassius > Carassius auratus. Next base: position 2,922 of record NW_020527380.1, on the reverse strand, counting down.
TACAATATCTTGGAGAGGAAAACTACTCAATTTTTATGCATATCACTTCACGCATCACAAAAAACACTGCAAGATTGTGTCTTTACTGTCTGTTACAAAGTGGATCCACAAATGTAATATTTCCCCTTAAAAACATGTTTTTTTTTTAAATGCCAGAAGTTGCAACATATTTAGAAATCAAACCACTTGAGACCTTAGAGGACACTCAAAGAAACACTATGATGCCAAGGTAGAACATTAAATGCCTTTGATGGACTTTGTCCCTTTAAGCACGTTTGCGTCTTTATACACAATTACAAAGTGGATCCACATCTGTAATATTTCCGCCTAAAAACAACCCACAAATCGCTAGTAGATAAAAGAGACCTAGAAATCAAGCCACTTCTATGTTAACTCGATCTAGATTTTTACATTAATACAATAACTTGGATAGGAAAACTACTCAAAATTTTTACTCATATCACTTCACGCATCACAATAAACACTGCAAGATTGTGTCTTTACTGTCTGTTACAAAGTGGATCCACCAATGTAATATTTCCCCTTAAAAACATTTTTAATAAATGCCAGAAGTTGCAACAGATTTAGAATTCAAACCACTTGAGAACTTAGAGGCATTTCAAAGAAACACTATGATGCCAAGGTAGAACTTTAAATGCATTTGATGGACTGTCCATTTAAGCACGTTTGCGTCTTTGCACTCAATTACAAAGTGGATCCACATCCATGATATTTACTGCTAAAAAAATAAAAACGCCAGTAGCTAAAACAGGTTTAGAATTCAAGCCAATTGACACCCTAAAGGGCACTCAAAGAAACACTATGATGCCAAAGACCCAAACTTGCAGTAGTTTTTATGGTCTGCGAAACAATAAAAAATAAGATTTTGAGTAATTTTGGTCTCCAAGAAATTGTTTTAAAAGAAAAATCTTAATCAATGTTATGTTATCTTAAGCTATGTTAACTTGATTTCGATTTTTTAAATTAATACAATATCTTGGAGAGGAAAACTACTCAAAATTTTTACTCATATCACTTCACGCATCACAATAAACACTGCAAGATTGTGTCTTTACTGTCTGTTACAAAGTGGATCCACCAATGTAATATTTCCCCAATTCCCCCTAAAAACATTTTTTAAAAATCCCAGAATTTGCAACAGATTTAAGCACATTTAAGCATGTTTGCGTCTTTGCTCTCAATTACAAAGTGTATCCACATCCATGATATTTACTGCTAAAAAAATTAAAACGCCAGTAGCTAAAAGAGGTTAACAATTCAAGCCAGTTTACGCCCTAGAGGGCACTCAAAGAAACACTATGATGCCAAGGTAGAACATTAAATATTTCTGCCTAAAAACAACCCACAAATCGCTAGTAGATACAACAGACCTAGATATCAAGCCACTTCTATGTTAACTTGATCTAGATTTTTCTATTAATACAATTTCTTGGAGAGGAAAAGTACTCAAAATTTTGACTCATATCGATTCACGCGTCACAATTAACACCAATGTAAAATTTCTCCCTAAAAACATTTTTTAAAAATGCCAGAAGTTGCAACAGATTTAGAATTTAAACCACTTGAGACCTTGGAGGGAACTCAAAGAAACACTATGATACCAAAGACCCAAACTTGCAGTAGTTTTTATGGTCTGCGAAACAATAAAAAATAAGATTTTGAGTAATTTTGGTCTCCAAGAAATTGTTTTAAAAGAAAAATCTTAATCAATGTTATGTTATCTTAAGCTATGTTAACTTGATTTCGATTTTTAAAATTAATACAATATCTTGGAGAGGAAAACTACTCAAAATTTTTACTCATATCACTTCACGCATCACAATAAACACTGCAAGATTGGTGTCTTTACTGTCTGTTACAAAGTGGATCCACCAATGTAATATTTCCCCAATTCCCCCTAAAAACATTTTTAAAAATCCCAGAATTTGCAACAGATTTAAGCACATTTAAGCACGTTTGCGTCTTTGCTCTCAATTACAAAGTGGATCCACATCCATGATATTTACTGCTAAAAAAATTAAAACGCCAGTAGCTAAAAGAGGTTAACAATTCAAGCCAATTTAACGCCCTAGAGGGCACTCAAAGAAACACTATGATGCCAAGGTAGAACATTAAATATTTCTGCCTAAAACAACCCACAAATCGCTAGTAGATACAACAGACCTAGAATCAAGACACTTCTATGTTAATTGATGTAGATTTTCTATTAATACAATTTCTTGGAGAAGAAAACTACTCAAAATTTTGACTCATATCACTTCACGCATTACAATAAACACTGCAGGACTGTTGTCTTTACTGTCTGTTACAAAAGTGGATCCACCAATGTAATATTTCCCCCTAAAAACATTTTGAAAAATGCCAGAAGTTGCAACAGATTTAGAATTCAAACCACTTGAGACCTTAGAAGGAACTCAGAGAAACACTATGATGCCAAGGTAGAACTTTAAATGCCTTATGATGGACTGTACATTTAAGCACGTTTTGCATCTTTGCACTCAATTACAAAGTGAATCCACATCTGTAATATTTCCCCTAAGCCCGAAAAAAAAAATGCCCAGCAGCTAAAACAGGTTAAGAATTCTAGCCAATGGACACCCTAGAGGGCACTCAAAGAAACACTATGATGCCAAGGGTAGAACATTAATTCCTTTGATGGACTTTGTCCATTTAAGCACGTTGCGTCTTTGCTACACAATTACAAAGTGGATCCACATCTGTAATATTTCCCCCTAAAAAACAACCACAAATCGCTAGTTAGATACAACAGACCTAGATATCAAGCCACTTCTATGTTAATTTTGATCTAGATTTTTCTATTAATACAATTTCTTGGAGAGGAAAACTACTCAAAAATTTTGACTCATTATCACTTCACGCATCACAATAAACACTGCAGGT
>NW_020527379.1:15000-18139 GCF_003368295.1 Carassius auratus | reverse complement strand
CAATGGCCGATCTCTGAATATTAGCAGGTTTGGGCCTGGTTAGTACATGGATGGGAGACTGCCTGGGAATACCAGGTGCTTTTAAACTTTGTGGATATTTTTCATGAATTATATAATAATCTTGCAAAAAAAAAGAGTCAATGGCCGATCTCTGAATATTAGCAGGTTTGGGCCTTGTTAGTACATGGATGGGAGACTGCCTGGGAATACCAGGTGCTTTAAACTTTTTGGATATTTTTCACGAATTATATAATAATCTTGCAAAAAAAAAAAGAGTCAATGCCAGATCTCTGAATCTTAGCAGGTTTAGGTCTGGTTAGTACTTGGATGAGAGACCGCCTAGGAAATACCAGGCGTTTTAAGCTTTGGGATTTCTTTCCTACTTATATAATGTCTGGCCAGTAGATTGGCTGAACTTTAAATAGCCCTCTCTTCGGAGCAGTCTTCGCTTACGGCCATACCAAACCTGGCTATGCCAGATCTCGTCTGATCTCGGAAGCTTAGCAGGTTTGGGCCTGGTTAGTACTTGGATGGGAGACCGCCTGGGAATACCAGGTGCTGTAAAGCTTTTTGGATATTTTTCACTTAGTTATGAACAATTTTGCCAAAACAAAGAGTCAATGGCCGATCTCTGCATATTAGCAGGTTTGGGCCTGGTTAGTACATGGATGGGAGACTGCCTGGGAATACCAGGTGCTTTAAACTTTGTGGATATTTTTCATAATATTATATAATAATCTTGCAAAAAAAAAGAGTCAATGGCCGATCTCTGAATATTAGCAGGTTTGGGCCTTGTTAGTACATGGATGGGAGACTGCCTGGGAATACCAGGTGCTTTAAACTTTTTGGATATTTTTCATGAATTATATAATAATCTTGCAAAAAAAAAAGAGTCAATGGCCGATCTCTGAATATTAGCAGGTTTGGGCCTTGTTAGTACATGGATGGGAGACTGCCTGGGAATACCAGGTGCTTTAAACTTTTTGGATATTTTTCACGAATTATATAATAATCTTGCAAACAAAAAAAAAACAAAAAAAAAAAAAAAGAGTCAATGCCAGATCTCTGAATCTTAGCAGGTTTAGGTCTGGTTAGTACTTGGATGAGAGAACCGCCTAGGAATACCAGGCGTTTTAAGCTTTTGGGTTTTCTTTCCTACTTATAAAATGTACTGGCCAGTAGATTGGCTGAACTTTAAATAGCCCTCTCTTCGGAGCAGTCTTCGCTTACGGCCGTACCAACCTGGCTATGCCAGATCTCGTCTGATCTCGGAAGCTAAGCAGGTTTGGGCCTGGGTTAGTACTTGGATGGGAGACCGCCTGGGAATACCAGGTGCTGTAAACTTTTTGGAAATTTTTCACTTAGTGTAGAACAATTTTGCCAAAACATAGAGTCAATGGCCGATCTCTGCATATTAGCAGGTTTGGGCCTTGTTAGTACATGGATGGGAGACTGCCTGGGAATTACCAGGTGCTTTAAACTTCATGGATATTTTCACGAATTATATAAATAATCTTGCAAAAAAAAAGAGTCAATGCAAGATCTCTGCATATTAGCAGGTTTAGGTCTGGTTAGTTCTTGGATGGGAGACCGTCTCGAAATACCAGGTGCTGTAAGCTTTTTGGAAATTTTCACTTAGTATAGAACAATTTTGCCAAAACATGGCCGATCTCTGAATATTAGCAGGTTTGGGCCTGGTTAGTACATGGATGGGAGACTGCCTGGGAATACCAGGTGCTTTAAACTTTGTGGATATTTTTCATTGAATTATATAATAATCTTGCAAAAAAAAAAGAGTCAATGGCCGATCTCTGAATATTAGCAGGTTTGGGCCTTGTTAGTAGATGGATGGGAGACTACCTGGGAATACCAGGTGCTTTAAACTTTTTGGATATTTTCACGAATTATATAATAATCTTGCAAACAAAAAAAAAAAAAAAAAAAAAAAAGAGTCAATGCCAGATCTCTGAATCTTAGCAGGTTTAGGTCTGGTTAGTACTTGGATGAGAGACCGCCTAGGAATACCAGGCGTTTTAAGCTTTTGGGTTTCTTTCCTACTTATATAATGTACTGGCCAGTAGATTGGCTGAACTTTAAATAGCCCTCTCTTCGGAGCAGTCTTCGCTTACGGCCATACCAACCTGGCTATGCCCGATCTCGTCTGATCTCGGAAGCTAAGCAGGTTTGGGCCTGGTTAGTACTTGGATGGGAGACCGCCTGGGAATACCAGGTGCTGTAAGCTTTTTTGGAAATTTTTCACTTAGTATAGAACAATTTTGCCAAAACATAGAGTCAATGGCCGATCTCTGCATATTAGCAGGTTTGGGCCTTGTAAGTACATGGATGGGAGACTGCCTGGGAATTCCAGGTGCTTTAAACTTTTTGGATATTTTTCACAAATTATATAATAATCTTGCAAAAAAAAGAGTCAATGGCCGATCTCTGCATATTAGCAGGTTTGGGCATTGTAAGTACATGGATGGGAGACTGCCTGGGAATACCAGGTGCTTTAAAATTTTTGGATATTTTTCACAAATTATATAATAATCTTGCAAAAAAAAGAGTCAATAGCCGATCTCTGAATATTAGCAGGTTTGGGCCTTGTTAGTACATGGATGGGAGACTGCCTGGGAATACCAGGTGCTTTCAACTTTTGGATATTTTTCACGAATTATATAATAATCTTGCAAAAAAAAAGAGTCAATGCCCGATCTCTGCATATTAGCAGGTTTAGGTCTGGTTAGTACTTGGATGGGAGACCGCCTTGAAATACCAGGTGCTGTAAGCTTTTTGGAAAATTTTCACTAAGTATAGACCAATTTTGCCAAAACATGGCCGTTCTCTGAATATTAGCAGGTTCGGGCCTGGTTAGTACATGGATGGGAGACTGCCTGGGAATACCAGGTGCTTTAAACTTTGTGGATATTTTTCATGAATTATATAATAATCTTGCAAAAAAAGAGTCAATGGCCGATCTCTGAATATTAGCAGGTTTGGGCCTTGTTAGTACATGGATGGGAGACTGCCTGGGAATACCAGGTGCTTTAAACTTTTTGGATATTTTTCATGAATTATATAATAATCTTGCAAAAAAAAGAGTCAATAGCTGATCTCTGAATATTAGCAGGTTTGGGCCTTG
>NW_020527379.1:10000-12500 GCF_003368295.1 Carassius auratus | reverse complement strand
AATGCCAGATCTCTGAATCTTAGCAGGTTTAGGTCTGGTTAGTACTTGGATGAGAGACCGCCTAGGAATACCAGGCGTTTTAAGCTTTTGGGTTTTCTTTCCTACTTATATAATGTACTGGCCAGTAGATTGGCTGAACTTTAAATAGCCCTCTCTTCGGAGCAGTCTTCGCTTACGGCCATACCAACCTGGCTATGCCTTATCTCGTCTGATCTCGGAAGCTAAGCAGGTTTGGGCCTGGTTAGTACTTGGATGGGAGACCGCCTGGGAATACCAGGTGCTGTAAGCTATTTGGATATTTTTCACTTAGTATAGAACAATTTTGCCAAAACATAGAGTCAATGGCCGATCTCTGCATATTAGCAGGTTTGTGCCTTGTTAGTACATGGATGGGAGACTGCCTGGGAATATCAGGTGCTTTAAACTTTTTGGATATTTTTCACAAATTATATAATAATCTTGCAAAAAAAAGAGTCAATAGCCGATCTCTGAATATTAGCAGGTTTGGGCCTTGTTAGTACATGGATGGGAGACTGCCTGGGAATACCAGGTGCTTTAAACTTTTTGGATATTTTTCACGAATTATATAATAATCTTGCAAAAAAAAAAAGAGTCAATGCCCGATCTCTGCATATTAGCAGGTTTAGGTCTGGTTAGTACTTGGATGGGAGACCGCCTTGAAATACCAGGTGCTGTAAGCTTTTTGGAAAATTTTCACTTAGTATAGAACAATTTTGCCAAAACATGGCTGTTCTCTGAATGTTAGCAGGTTTGGGCCTGGTTAGCACATGGATGGGAGACTGCCTGGGAATACCAGGTGCTTTAAACTTTGTGGATATTTTTCATAAATTATATAATAATCTTGCAAAAAAAAAGAGTCAATGGCCGATCTCTGAATATTAGCAGGTTTGGGCCTTGTTAGTACATGGATGGGAGACTGCCTGGGAATACCAGGTGCTTTAAACTTTTTGGATATTTTTCACGAATTATATAATAATCTTGCAAAAAAAAAAAAAAAAAAAAAAGAGTCAATGCCAGATCTCTGAATCTTAGCAGGTTTAAGTCTGGTTAGTACTTGGATGAGAGACCGCCTAGGAATACCAGGCGTTTTAAGCTTTTGGGTTTTCGTTCCTACTTATATAATGTACTGGCCAGTAGATTGGCTGAACTTTAAATAGCCCTCTCTTCGGAGCAGTCTTCGCTTACGGCCATACCAACCTGGCTATGCCCGATCTCGTCTGATCTCGAAAGCTAAGCAGGTTTGGGCCTGGTTAGTACTTGGATGGGAGACCGCCTGGGAATACCAGGTGCTGTAAGCTTTTTGGAAATTTTTCACTTAGTATAGAACAATTTTGCCAAAACATGGCCGTTCTCTGAATATTAGCAGGTTTGGGCCTGGTTAGTACATGGATGGGAGACTGCCTGGGAATACCAGGTGCTTTAAACTTTGTGGATATTTTTCATGAATTATATAATAATCTTGCAAAGAAAAAGAGTCAATGGCCGATCTCTGAATATTAGCAGGTTTGGGCCTTGTTAGTACATGGATGGGAGACTGCCTGGGAATACCAGGTGCTTTAAACTTTTTGGATATTTTTCATGAATTATATAATAATCTTGCAAAAAAAAAGAGTCAATGGCCGATCTCTGTATATTAGCAGGTTTGGGCCTTGTTAGTACATGGATGGGAGACTGCCTGGGAATACCAGGTGCTTTAAACTTTGTGGATATTTTTCATGAATTATATATTAATCTTGCAAAAAAAAAAAGAGTCAATGGCCGATCTCTGAATATTAGCAGGTTTGGGCCTTGTTAGTACATGGATGGGAGACTGCCTGGGAATACCAGGTGCTTTAAACTTTGTGGATATTTTTCATTAATTATATATTAATCTTGCAAAAAAAAAAGAGTCAATGGCCGATCTCTGAATATTAGCAGGTTTGGGCCTTGTTAGTAGATGGATGGGAGACTGCCTGGGGATACCAGGTGCTTTAAACTTTTTGGATATTTTTCACGAATTATATAATAATCTTGCAAACAAAAAAAAAACAAAAAAAAAAAAAAGAGTCAATGCCAGATCTCTGAATCTTAGCAGGTTTAGGTCTGGTTAGTACTTGGATGAGAGACCGCCTAGGAATACCAGGCGTTTTAAGCTTTTGGGTTTTCTTTCCTACTTATAAAATATACTGGCCAGTAGATTGGCTGAACTTTAAATAGCCCTCTCTTCGGAGCAGTCTTCGCTTACGGCCGTACCAACCTGGCTATGCCAGATCTCGTCTGATCTCGGAAGCTAAGCAGGTTTGGGCCTGGTTAGTACTTGGATGGGAGACCGCCTGGGAATACCAGGTGCTGTAAACTTTTTGGAAATTTTTCACTTAGTGTAGAACAATTTTGCCAAAACATAGAGTCAATGGCCGATCTCTGAATATTAGCAGGTTTGGGCCTTGTTAGTACATGGATGGGAGACTGCCTGGGAATACCAGGTGCTTTAAACTTTGTG
>NW_020527379.1:0-7500 GCF_003368295.1 Carassius auratus | reverse complement strand
AATAATCTTGCAAAAAAAGAGTCAATAGCCGATCTCTGAATATTAGCAGGTTTGGGCCTTGTTAGTACATGGATGGGAGACTGCCTGGGAATACCAGGTGCTTTCAACTTTTTGGATATTTTTCACGAATTATATAATAATCTTGCAAAAAAAAAGAGTCAATGCCCGATCTCTGCATATTAGCAGGTTTAGGTCTGGTTAGTACTTGGATGGGAGACCGCCTTGAAATACCAGGTGCTGTAAGCTTTTTGGAAAATTTTCACTAAGTATAGACCAATTTTGCCAAAACATGGCCGTTCTCTGAATATTAGCAGGTTTGGGCCTGGTTAGTACATGGATGGGAGACTGCCTGGGAATACCAGGTGCTTTAAACTTTGTGGATATTTTTCATGAATTATATAATAATCTTGCAAAAAAAGAGTCAATGGCCGATCTCTGAATATTAGCAGGTTTGGGCCTTGTTAGTACATGGATGGGAGACTGCCTGGGAATACCAGGTGCTTTAAACTTTTTGGATATTTTTCATGAATTATATAATAATCTTGCAAAAAAAAGAGTCAATAGCCGATCTCTGAATATTAGCAGGTTTGGGCCTTGTTAGTACATGGATGGGAGACTGCCTGGGAATACCAGGTGCTTTAAACTTTGTGGATATTGTTCATAAATTATATAATAATCTTGCAAAAAAAAAGAGTCAATGGCCGATCTCTGAATATTAGCAGGTTTGGGCCTTGTTAGTACATGGATGGGAGACTGCCTGGGAATACCAGGTGCTTTAAACTTCATGGATATTTTTCACGAATTATATAAATAATCTTGCAAAAAAAAAGAGTCAATGCAAGATCTCTGCATATTAGCAGGTTTAGGTCTGGTTAGTTCTTGGATGGGAGACCGTCTCGAAATACCAGGTGCTGTAAGCTTTTTGGAAAATTTTCACTTAGTATAGAACAATTTTGCCAAAACATGGCCGATCTCTGAATATTAGCAGGTTTGGGCCTGGTTAGCACATGGATGGGAGACTGCCTGGGAATACCAGGTGCTTTAAACTTTGTGGATATTTTTCATAAATTATATAATAATCTTGCAAAAAAAAAGAGTCAATGGCCGATCTCTGAATATTAGCAGGTTTGGGCCTTGTTAGTACATGGATGGGAGACTGCCTGGGAATACCAGGTGCTTTAAACTTTTTGGATATTTTTCACGAATTATATAATAATCTTGCAAAAAAAAAAAAAAAAAAAAAAGAGTCAATGCCAGATCTCTGAATCTTAGCAGGTTTAAGTCTGGTTAGTACTTGGATGAGAGACCGCCTAGGAATACCAGGCGTTTTAAGCTTTTGGGTTTTCGTTCCTACTTATATAATGTACTGGCCAGTAGATTGGCTGAACTTTAAATAGCCCTCTCTTCGGAGCAGTCTTCGCTTACGGCCATACCAACCTGGCTATGCCCGATCTCGTCTGATCTCGAAAGCTAAGCAGGTTTGGGCCTGGTTAGTACTTGGATGGGAGACCGCCTGGGAATACCAGGTGCTGTAAGCTTTTTGGAAATTTTTCACTTAGTATAGAACAATTTTGCCAAAACATGGCCGTTCTCTGAATATTAGCAGGTTTGGGCCTGGTTAGTACATGGATGGGAGACTGCCTGGGAATACCAGGTGCTTTAAACTTTGTGGATATTTTTCATGAATTATATAATAATCTTGCAAAGAAAAAGAGTCAATGGCCGATCTCTGAATATTAGCAGGTTTGGGCCTTGTTAGTACATGGATGGGAGACTGCCTGGGAATACCAGGTGCTTTAAACTTTTTGGATATTTTTCATGAATTATATAATAATCTTGCAAAAAAAAAAGAGTCAATGGCCGATCTCTGTATATTAGCAGGTTTGGGCCTTGTTAGTACATGGATGGGAGACTGCCTGGGAATACCAGGTGCTTTAAACTTTGTGGATATTTTTCATGAATTATATATTAATCTTGCAAAAAAAAAAGAGTCAATGGCCGATCTCTGAATATTAGCAGGTTTGGGCCTTGTTAGTACATGGATGGGAGACTGCCTGGGAATAGCAGGTGCTTTAAACTTTGTGGATATTTTTCATTAATTATATATTAATCTTGCAAAAAAAAAAGAGTCAATGGCCGATCTCTGAATATTAGCAGGTTTGGGCCTTGTTAGTAGATGGATGGGAGACTGCCTGGGGATACCAGGTGCTTTAAACTTTTTGGATATTTTTCACGAATTATATAATAATCTTGCAAACAAAAAAAAACAAAAAAAAAAAAAAAGAGTCAATGCCAGATCTCTGAATCTTAGCAGGTTTAGGTCTGGTTAGTACTTGGATGAGAGACCGCCTAGGAATACCAGGCGTTTTAAGCTTTTGGGTTTTCTTTCCTACTTATAAAATATACTGGCCAGTAGATTGGCTGAACTTTAAATAGCCCTCTCTTCGGAGCAGTCTTCGCTTACGGCCGTACCAACCTGGCTATGCCAGATCTCGTCTGATCTCGGAAGCTAAGCAGGTTTGGGCCTGGTTAGTACTTGGATGGGAGACCGCCTGGGAATACCAGGTGCTGTAAACTTTTTGGAAATTTTTCACTTAGTGTAGAACAATTTTGCCAAAACATAGAGTCAATGGCCGATCTCTGAATATTAGCAGGTTTGGGCCTTGTTAGTACATGGATGGGAGACTGCCTGGGAATACCAGGTGCTTTTAAACTTTGTGGATATTTTTCATGAATTATATATTAATCTTGCAAAAAAAAAAAAGAGTCAATGGCCGGGTCTCTGAATATTAGCAGGTTTGGGCCTTGTTAGTAGATGGATGGGAGACTGCCTGGGAATACCAGGTGCTTTAAACTTTTTGGATATTTTTCACGAATTATATAATAATCTTGCAAACAAAAAAAAAAAAAAAAAAAAAAGAGTCAATGCCAGATCTCTGAATCTTAGCAGGTTTAGGTCTGGTTAGTACTTGGATGAGAGACTGCCTAGGAATACCAGGCGTTTTAAGCTTTTGGGTTTTCTTTCCTACTTATATAATGTACTGGCCAGTAGATTGGCTGAACTTTAAATAGCCCTCTCTTCGGAGCAGTCTTCACTTATGGCCATACCAACCTGGCTATGCCCGATCTCGTCTGATCTCGGAAGCTAAGCAGGTTTGGGCCTGGTTAGTACTTGGATGGGAGACCGCCTGGGAATACCAGGTGCTGTAAGCTTTTTGGAAATTTTTCACTTAGTATATAACAATTTTGCCAAAACATAGAGTCAATGGCCGATCTCTGCATATTAGCAGGTTTGGGCATTGTAAGTACATGGATGGGAGACTGCCTGGGAATACCAGGTGCTTTAAACTTTTTGGATATTTTTTCACAAATTATATAATAATCTTGCAAAAAAAAGAGTCAATAGCCGATCTCTGAATATTAGCAGGTTTGGGCCTTGTTAGTACATGGATGGGAGACTGCCTGGGAATACCAGGTGCTTTCAACTTTTTGGATATTTTTCACGAATTATATAATAATCTTGCAAAAAAAAAGAGTCAATGCCCGATCTCTGCATATTAGCAGGTTTAGGTCTGGTTAGTACTTGGATGGGAGACCGCCTTGAAATACCAGGTGCTGTAAACTTTTTGGAAAATTTTCACTAAGTATAGACCAATTTTGCCAAAACATGGCCGTTCTCTGAATATTAGCAGGTTTGGGCCTGGTTAGTACATGGATGGGAGACTGCCTGGGAATACCAGGTGCTTTAAACTTTGTGGATATTTTTCATGAATTATATAATAATCTTGCAAAAAAAGAGTCAATGGCCGATCTCTGAATATTAGCAGGTTTGGGCCTTGTTAGTACATGGATGGGAGACTGCCTGGGAATACCAGGTGCTTTAAACTTTTTGGATATTTTTCATGAATTATATAATAATCTTGCAAAAAAAAGAGTCAATAGCCGATCTCTGAATATTAGCAGGTTTGGGCCTTGTTAGTACATGGATGGGAGACTTGCCTGGGAATACCAGGTGCTTTAAAACTTTGTGGATATTGTTCATAAATTATATAATATCTTGCAAAAAAAAGAGTCAATGGCCGATCTCTGAATATTAGCAGGTTTGGGCCTTGTTAGTACATGGATGGGAGACTGCCTGGGAATACCAGGTGCTTTAAACTTCATGGATATTTTTTCACGAATTATATAATAATCTTGCAAAAAAAAAGAGTCAATGCAAGATCTCTGCATATTAGCAGGTTTAGGTCTGGTTAGTTCTTGGATGGGAGACCGTCTCGAAAATACCAGGTGCTGTAAGCTTTTTGGAAAATTTTCACTTAGTATAGAAAATTTTGCCAAAACATGGCCGATCTCTGAATATTAGCAGGTTGGGCCTGGTTAGTACATGGATGCGAGACTGCCTGGGAATACCAGGTGCTTTAAACTTTGTGGATATTTTACATGAATTATATAATAATCTTGCAAAAAAAAGAGTCAATGGCCGATCTCTGAATATTAGCAGGTTTGGGCCTTGTTAGTACATGGATGGGAGACTGCCTGGGAATACCAGGTGCTTTAAAACTTTGTGGATATTTTTTCATGAATTATATATTAATCTTGCAAAAAAAAAAAAGAGTCAATGGCCGGTCTCTGATATTAGCAGGTTTGGGGCCTTGTTAGTAGATGGATGGGAGACTGCCTGGGAATACCAGGTGCTTTAAACTTTTTGGATATTTTTCACGAATTATATAATAATCTTGCAAACAAAAAAAAAAAAAAAAAAAAAAAGAGTCAATGCCCAGATCTCTGAATCTTAGCAGGTTTAGGTCTGGTTAGTACTTGGATGAGAGACTGCCTAGGAATACCAGGCGTTTAAGCTTTTGGGTTTTCTTTCCTACTTATATAATGTACTGGCCAGTAGATTGGCTGAACTTTAAATAGCCCTCTCTTCGGAGCAGTCTTCACTTATGGCCATACCAACCTGGCTATGCCCGATCTCGTCTGATCTCGGAAAGCTAAGCAGGTTTGGGCCTGGGTTAGTACTTGGATGGGAGACCGCCTGGGAATACCAGGTGCTGTAAGCTTTTGGAAATTTTTCACTTAGTATATAACAATTTTGCCAAAACATAGAGTCAATGGCCGATCTCTGCATATTAGCAGGTTTGGGCATTGTAAGTACATGGATGGGAGACTGCCTGGGAATACCAGGTGCTTTAAACTTTTTGGATATTTTTCACAAATTATATAATAATCTTGCAAAAAAAAAGAGTCAATAGCCGATCTCTGAATATTAGCAGGTTTGGGCCTTGTTAGTACATGGATGGGAGACTGCCTGGGAATACCAGGTGCTTTCAACTTTTTGGATATTTTTCACGAATTATATAATAATCTTGCAAAAAAAAAGAGTCAATGCCCGATCTCTGCATATTAGCAGGTTTAGGTCTGGTTAGTACTTGGATGGGAGACCGCCTTGAAAATACCAGGTGCTGTAAGCTTTTTGGAAAATTTTCACTAAGTATAGACCAATTTTGCCAAAACATGGCCGTTCTCTGAATATTAGCAGGTTTGGGCCTGGTTAGTACATGGATGGGAGACTGCCTGGGAATACCAGGTGCTTTTAAACTTTGTGGATATTTTTCATGAATTATATAATAATCTTGCAAAAAAAGAGTCAATGGCCGATCTCTGAATATTAGCAGGTTTGGGCCTTGTTAGTACATGGATGGGAGACTGCCTGGGAATACCAGGTGCTTTAAACTTTTTGGATATTTTTCATGAATTATATAATAATCTTGCAAAAAAAAGAGTCAATAGCCGATCTCTGAATATTAGCAGGTTTGGGCCTTGTTAGTACATGGATGGGAGACTGCCTGGGAATACCAGGTGCTTTAAAACTTTGTGGATATTTTTCATAAATTATATAATAATCTTGCAAAAAAAAAGAGTCAATGGCCGATCTCTGAATATTAGCAGGTTTGGGCCTTGTTAGTACATGGATGGGAGACTGCCTGGGAATACCAGGTGCTTTAAACTTCATGGATATTTTCACGAATTATATAAATAATCTTGCAAAAAAAAAGAGTCAATGCAAGATCTCTGCATATTAGCAGGTTTAGGTCTGGTTAGTTCTTGGATGGGAGACCGTCTCGAAATACCAGGTGCTGTAAGCTTTTTGGAAAATTTTCACTTAGTATAGAACAATTTTGCCAAAACATGGCCGATCTCTGAATATTAGCAGGTTTGGGCCTGGTTAGTACATGGATGGGAGACTGCCTGGGAATACCAGGTGCTTTAAACTTTGTGGATATTTTCATGAATTATATAATAATCTTGCCAAAAAAAAAAAGTCAATGGCCGATCTCTGAATATTAGCAGGGTTTGGGCCTTGTTTAGTACATGGGATGGGAGACTGCCTGGGGAATACCAGGTGACTTTAACTTTTTTGGATATTTTTCACGAATTATATAATAATCTTGCAAAAAAAAAAAAAAAAAAAAAAGAGTCAATGCCAGATCTCTGAATCTTAGCAGGTTTAGGTCTGGTTAGTACTTGGATGAGAGACCGCCTAGGAATACCAGGCGTTTTAAGCTTTTGGGTTTTCTTTCCTACTTATATAATGTACTGGCCAGTAGATTGGCTGAACTTTAAATAGCCCTCTCTTCGGAGCAGTCTTCGCTTACGGCCATACCAACCTGGCTATGCCCGATCTCGTCTGATCTCGGAAGCTAAGCAGGTTTGGGCCTGGTTAGTACTTGGATGGGAGACCGCCTGGGAATACCAGGTGCTGTAAGCTTTTTGGGATATTTTTCACTTAGTATAGAACAATTTTGCCAAAACATAGAGTCAATGGCCGATCTCTGCATATTAGCAGGTTTGGGCCTTGTTAGTACATGGATGGGAGACTGCCTGGGAATACCAGGTGCTTTAAACTTTTTGGATATTTTTCACAAATTATATAATAATCTTGCAAAAAAAAGAGTCAATGGCCGATCTCTGAATATTAGCAGGTTTTGGGCCTTGTTAGTACATGGATGGGAGACTGCCTGGGAATACCAGGTGCTTTAAACTTTTTGGATATTTTTCACGAATTATATAATAATCTTGCAAAAAAAAAGAGTCAATGCCCGATCTCTGAATATTAGCAGGTTTAGGCCTTGTTAGTACTTGGATGGGAGACTGCCTGGAATACCAGGTGCTTTAAGCTTTTGGAAAATTTTCACTTAGTATAGAACAATTTTGCAAAACATGGCCGATCTCTGAATATTAGCAGGTTTGGGCCTGTTAGTACATGGATGGGAGACTGCCTGGGAATACCAGGTGCTTTAAACTTTGTGGATATTTTTCATGAATTATATAATAATCTTGCAAAAAAAAAAGAGTCAATGGCCGATCTCTGAATATTAGCAGGTTTGGGCCTTGTTAGTAGATGGATGGGAGACTGCCTGGGAATACCAGGTGCTTTAAACTTTATGGATATTTTTTCACGAATTATATAATAATCTTGCAAAAAAAAAAAAAAAA
>NW_020527378.1:0-27084 GCF_003368295.1 Carassius auratus | reverse complement strand
AAAATCCTAACAAATACAATAGGGTTCAGCACTGCGTGCTTGAACCCCTATAATATAAAATCCTAACAATTACAATTAGGGTTTCAGGCACTGCGTGCTTGAACCCCTAATTAAAGCTGCAAGCAGCATTTACCGGGGTTCAAGCATTTAAGGCCTCTGAGGTGGTCTGAGCCAACCTGGATGTATGGATGACAGTTAAACACATCCAAAATGGAGAACAGGCTAACAGACAGACACACACACTGAAAGTAAAATGATTAGACTAATATATGTATACTCTATAATGCATACCACACACACACAAACACAAAGACACACATATACATGCACAAACATTTGTTGCAGATATAGGTATTTGAAATAAGTGATAGGTGACAATAAACTTATTGCAAGTCTTTCTTTTTTAGAGTTTAGATGTCATTTTCAGGTTAAACTGTAATCATAATGTGGCAAAATTGTAAAAACTGATACATCTGTATGAACAAAATGGAAAACATTGACTCAATGAGTTAAAATGTTATAACAGTTAATTTATAATGTTTGGCATGAATTCATGAAAACAGTACTGTTTAACTTAGCTGAATGAGCCCATTAGTGGTCTTCCGCTGCCATCTAGTGGTTATAAATTGCATTTACTCAAACAACACTGTTTTAAACATAACTGTTATAGTGTTATTTTTTTGCCCATCTCTCTTAAATTTTGCATGCTTGTTTAGAATGAAATTTGCATTATTTTACACAGTTTTGATAATTTGTGGGCTTTCTGTTTGTATTATAGGCCTTTGTGTACACTATGCAAAGAACATATTATAAAATTACTGGTTTATTAGTTGCCCAAATGCAATTGTTCAACATGTTTTTGATAATTATTGACCTTCAGAGTCTAGAGAATTGTACTTCAGTGGTTTATTGATTTTCATCTTAAACCCTTATCACAAGTATGCCAAAAGTAACTTTTTAAATAATCTTGAATATTTAATTAACAGCTTTATTGACAACATTGGTCCCAGAGGCAAAGTTGTTCAGAATGAGGAGATCTATCATATGATTTGAAGATCTAGTGTTTTTGAGTGAATATATGAGCATTTTCAAACAATTTGAGGCCATTTACCATATAAATCTTGTGTTTTGAGACCTTTTCTACTGTTATAGCGCCACCTATGGTCCTGATCTCCATGAAACTTTGCATGCTTGTTAAGAGTCACCTGTTACATGATTTACTCGAGTTTCATAAAGTTTTGAGTTTTCGTTTAGGTTTTATAGGCTTTGGGGTATGTTTGGCCACACCCCTTTTTCTAATTACCCCTTTAACAGCTAACCAAAGGACAAAATTCAACATTTTTTTGATAATTATTGATCTAGAGAGTCCACAGAATATTACTGCAGTGGTTTGGTTCCGATCGGCAAAAAACCTAGGACTAGTTCGCAAAAGTAGGTTTTTAACATATTTGTGAATAACAATTGAACGATTTGATTGACAGCAATGGTTCTTGAGGCAAAGTTGTGCATTATGAGGAGATCTATCAAATGATATGCATATTGTGTTTGATATGTGAAACACCACGTGATTACAGAGCCATAAAACTCGTTAGCGCCAACTAGTGGCCGATTTCTTTCAAAATTCTTACAGACCTTAAGGTTCATGAGTCGAACGTACCCAGCGAGTTTCGTTCCGATCAACATCCGTTAACCCTTTCAAATAGGTGCTTAAAATTGTTTGGCCAATGGCGGCCATGTTTTTTGAGATATGCAAATGTCCTCATAGGTACTTGTGCCCCTTCAGACCAAGACACTGCATACCAATTTTCAAGTCGATCGAGCCAACGGTTGCCTAGTTATAGCCATTTATGTGTTTTTTCTATCTTATAGCGCCCCCAAGTGGCAGAGATGCGCAATTTTTTTTATTTGACCAAAAATTGAGCTCATACATATGTGTACCGAGTTTGGTGAAGATATCTCATTCCGTTCAAGAGTTATAGTCAAAATAGCATTTGGCTAACGTTAGCATAGACGCTTTTTGGCGTACTGTTTCGCGTAAAAATTGAAATTTCAACTTTTTTTGATAATTATTGATATTGAGTGTCCAGGGAATATTTCTGAAGTGGTTTGGTTCTGATTGGTTGAAAATCCTAGGACTAGTTCGCAAAAGTAGGTTTCGGATATAGCTCGATTTTGCGAGAAAACGGTGCGTCGTAGACCCCAAAAAGGCGCCGTGCACTTTTGTTCGGGCTAACCCAAGGATTGCAACGATGCCATGTTTTGAGTCTATGGCTAACGGTTTACACTTTACGGGCAAAATGTCCAAAATTTTGTTTTTTGCGCTGTGCGCCCCGTTAGGCCGATTGGGCCGGTTCTTTTGTATCTGAGTAGCGACAAGACTACTACGATTGACAAGTTTTCCAGCTCTCTAGGCCTTACGGTTTGGGCTGGCACGTTCCAGTTCTTAAGGGAAGAATAATAATAATAATAATAATAATAATAATAATAAATCCTAACAATACATAGGGTTCAGCACTGCGTGCTTGAACCCTAATTAAAGCTGCAAGCAGCATTTCCTCCGGGGTTCAAGGCACATTAAGGCCTCTGAGGTGGTCTGAGCCAACCTGGATGCATGGATGACATTTAAACACATCCAAGAAATGGAGAACAGGCTAAAGACAGACACACACAATAAAGTAAGATGATTAAGACTAATATATGTATACTCTATAAGCATATGCCACACACACACACACACACACACACACAGAAAGACACACATATACATGCACAAACATTTTGTTGCAGATATAGGTATTTGAAATAAGTGATAGGTGACAATAAACTTATTGCAAGTCTTCTCTTTTTAAGAGTTTAGATGTCATTTTCAGGTTAAACTGTAATCACAATGTGGCAAAATGTAAAAACTGATATATCTGTAAGAACAAAATGGAAAACATTGACTCAATGAGATTTAAAATGTTATAACAGTTACATTTTTAATGTTTTGGGATGAATTCATGAATCCTTTCAACAGTACTGTTCAACTTAACTGAATGAGCCCATTAGTGGTCTTCCACTGCCATCTAGAGGTTATAAATTGCATTTACTCAAACAACACTGTGTTTTAAACATAACTGTTATAGTGTTGTAATTTTTTTTTGCCCAATCTCTCTTAAATTTTGCATGCTTGTTTAGAATGAAATCATGCATTATTTTACACAGTTTTGATAATTTGTGGGCTTTCTGTTTGTATTAATAGGCCTTTGTGTACACTATGCAAATAACATATTATAAAATTATTGGTTTATAGTTGCCCAAATGCAATTGTTCAACATGTTTTTGATAATTATTGACCTTCAGAGTCTAGAGAATTGTACTTCAGTGGTTTTATTGATTTTCATCTTAAACCGTATCACAAGTATGCCAAAGTAACTTTTTAAATAATCTTGAATATTTAATTAACAGCTTTATTGACAACATTGGTCCCAGAGGCAAAGTTGTTCAGAATGAGGAGATTTATCATATGATATGAAGATTTAGTGTTTTTGAGTGAATATATGAACATTTTCAAACAATTTGAGGCCATTTACCATATAAATCTTGTGTTTTGAGACCTTTTCTACTGTTATAGCGCCACCTATGGTCTGATCTCCATGAAACTTTGCATGCTTGTTAAGAGTCACCTGTTACATGATTTCACTGAGTTTCATAAAGTTTTGAGTTTTCCTTTAGGTTTTATAGGCTTTGGGGTATGTTTGGCCACACCCCTTTTTCTAAATTACCCCGTTACAGCTAACCAAAGGACAAAATTCAACATTTTTTTAATAATTATTGATCTAGAGAGTCCACAGAATATTACTGCAGTGGTTTGGTTCCGATCGGGCAAAAAACCTAGGACTAGTTCGCAAAAGTAGGTTTTTAACATATTTGTGAATAACAATTGAACGATTTGATTGACAGCAATGGTTCTTGAGGCAAAGTTGTGCATTACGAGGAGATCTATCAAATGATATGCATATTGTGTTGATATGTGAAACACCACGTGATTACAGAGCCATAAAACTCGTTAGCGCCAACTAGTGGCCGATTTCTTTCAAAATTCTTACAGACCTTAAGGTTCATGAGTCGAACGTACCCAGCGAGTTTCGTTCCGATCAACATCCGTTAACCCTTTCAAATAGGTGCTTAAATTTGTTTGGCCAATGGCGGCCATGTTTTTTGAGATATGCAAATGTCCTCATAGGTACTTGTGCCCCTTCAGACCAAGACACTGCATACCGATTTTCAAGTCGATCGAGCCAACGGTTGCCTAGTTATAGCAATTTATGTGTTTTTTCTATCTTATAGCGCCCCCAAGTGGCAGAGATGCGCAATTTTTTTGATTTGACCAAAGATTGAGCTCATACATATGTGTACCGAGTTTGGTGAAGATATCTCATTCCGTTCAAGAGTTATAGTCAAAATAGCATTTGGCTAACGTTAGCATAGACGCTTTTTGGTGTACTGTTTCGCGTAAGAATTGAAATTTCAACTTTTTTTTGATAATTATTGATATTGAGTGTCCAGGGAATATTTATGAAGTGGTTTGGTTCTGATTGGTTGAAAATCCTAGGACTAGTTCGCAAAAGTAGGTTTCGGATATAGCTCGATTTTGCGAGAAAACGGTGCGTCGTAGAGCCAAAAAATGCAGCTGTGCACTTTTGTTCGGGCTAACCCAAGGATTGCAACGATGCCATGTTTTTGAGTCTACGGCTAACGGTTTACGATTTACGGCCAAAAATGTCAAAATTTTTGTTTTTTGCGCTGTAGCGCCCCCGTTAGGCCGATTGGGCTGAGTTTTTGTATCTGAGAAAGGCAGGACTACTACGATCTGACCAAATTTCAGCTCTCTAGGCCTTACGGTTTGGGCTGCACGTTCAGTTTTAGGCGGAAAAATAATAATAATAATAAAAATCTTAACAATTACAATAGGGTTTCAGCACTGCGTGCTTGAACCCCTAATTAAAGCTGCAAGCAGCATTTACGGGGTTCAAGCACATTAAGGCCTCTGAGGTGGTCTGAGCCAACCTGGATGTATGGATGACAGTTAAACACATCCAAAATGGAGAATAGGCTGACAGACAGACACACACGCACTGAAATTAAATGATTAAACTAGTTTTAAGAGTTTAGATGTCATTTTCAGGTTTCACTGTAATCATAATGTGGCAAAATTTTAAAAACTGATAATCTGTATGAACAAAATGGAAAACTTTAACTCAGTGAGATTTAAAATGTTGTAACAGTGTTTTTTTTATTGTTTTAGGCATGAATTCATAAATCTTTCAAAAGTACTGTTTCAATTTGCTGAATGAGCCCATTAGTGGTCTTCCGCTGCCATCTAGTGGTTATAATTGCATTTACTCAAACAACACTGTTTTTAAACATAACTGTTATAGTGTTGTTTTTTTTTGCCCAATCTCTCTTAAATTTTGCATGCTTGTTTAGAATGAAATTATGCATTATTTTACACAGTTTTGATAATTTGTGGGCTTTCTGTTTGTATTAATAGGCCTTTGTGTACACTATGAAAATAACATATTATAAAATTACTGGTTTATAGTTGTCCAAATGCAATTGTTCAACATGTTTTTGATAATTATTGACCTTCAGAGTCTAGAGAATTGTACTTCAGTGGTTTTATTGATTTTCATCTTAAACCTGTATCACAAGTATGCCAAAGTAACTTTTTAAAATAATCTTGAATATTTAATTAACAGCTTTATTGACAACATTGGTCCCAGAGGCAAAGTTGTTCAGAATGAGGAGATCTATCATATGATATGAAGATTTAGTGTTTTTGAGTGAATATATGAGCATTTTCAAACAATTTGAGGCCATTTACCATATAAATCTTGTGTTTTGAGACCTTTTCTACTGTTATAGCGCCACCTATGGTCTGATCTCCATGAAACTTTGCATGCTTGTTAAGAGTCACCTGTTACATGATTTCACCTGAGTTTCATAAAGTTTTGAGTTTTCGTTTAGGTTTTATAGGCTTTGGGGTATGTTTGGCCACACCCCTTTTCTAAATTACCCCTTTACAGCTAACCAAAGGACAAAATTCAACATTTTTTTGATAATTATTGATCTAGAGAGTCCACAGAATATTACTGCAGTGGTTTGGTTCCGATCGGGCAAAAAACCTAGGACTAGTTCGCAAAAGTAGGTTTTTAACATATTTGTGAATAACAATTGAACGATTTGATTGACAGCAATGGTTCTTGAGGCAAAGTTGTGCATTACGAGGAGATCTATCAAATGATATGCATATTGTGTTGATATGTGAAACACCACGTGATTACAGAGCCATAAAACTCGTTAGCGCCAACTAGTGGCCGATTTCTTTCAAAATTCTTACAGACCTTAAGGTTCATGAGTCGAACGTACCCAGCGAGTTTCGTTCCGATCAACATCCGTTAACCCTTTCAAATAGGTGCTTAAATTTGTTTGGCCAATGGCGGCCATGTTTTTTGAGATATGCAAATGTCCTCATAGGTACTTGTGCCCCTTCAGACCAAGACACTGCATACCGATTTTCAAGTCGATCGAGCCAACGGTTGCCTAGTTATAGCAATTTATGTGTTTTTTCTATCTTATAGCGCCCCCAAGTGGCAGAGATGCGCAATTTTTTTGATTTGACCAAAGATTGAGCTCATACATATGTGTACCGAGTTTGGTGAAGATATCTCATTCCGTTCAAGAGTTATAGTCAAAATAGCATTTGGCTAACGTTAGCATAGACGCTTTTTGGTGTACTGTTTCGCGTAAGAATTGAAATTTCAACTTTTTTTTGATAATTATTGATATTGAGTGTCCAGGGAATATTTATGAAGTGGTTTGGTTCTGATTGGTTGAAAATCCTAGGACTAGTTCGCAAAAGTAGGTTTCGGATATAGCTCGATTTTGCGAGAAAACGGTGCGTCGTAGACCCCAAAAAGGCGCCGTGCACTTTTGTTCGGGCTAACCCAAGGATTGCAACAATGCCATGTTTTTGAGTCTACGGCTAACGGTATACGATTTACGGGCCAAAAATGTCCAAAATTTTTGTTTTTTGCGCTGTAGCGCCCCCGTTAGGCCGATTGGGCTGAGACTTTGATAAGTTCTCCCCAAATTGAGCTCTACGATCTGTCCAAATTTCAGCTCTCTAGGCCTTACGGTTTGGGCTGCACGTTCAGTTCTAGGGCAGAAGAATAATAATAATAATAATAATTAAAGCTGCAAGCAGCATTTACCGGGGTTCAAGCACATTAAGGCCTCTGAGGTGGTCTGAGCCAACCTGGATGGATGGATGACATTTAAACACATCCAAAATGGAGAACAGGCTAACAGACAGACACACACACTGAAAGTAAATGATTAGACTAATATATGTATACTCTATAAGCATATGCACACACACACACACAAAGACACACATTACATGCACAACATTTTGTTGCAGATATAGGTATTTGAAATAAGTGATAGGTGACATAAACTTATTGCAAGTCTTCTCTTTTTAGAGTTTAGATGTCATTTTCAGGTTAAACTGTAATCATAATGTGGCAAAATTGTAAAAACTGATACATCTGTATGAACAAAATGGAAAACATCAATTCAATGAGATTTAAAATGTTATAACAGTTAATTTATTAATGTTTTGGCATGAATTCATGAAAACAGTACTGTTAACTAGCTGAATGAGCCCATTAGTGGTCTTCCGCTGCCATCTAGTGGTTATAAATTGCATTTACTCAACACACTGTGTTTTAAACATAACTGTTATAGTGTTGTTATTTTTTTTTTGCCCAATCTCTCTTAAATTTTGCATGCTTGTTTAGAATGAAATTATGCATTATTTTACACAGTTTTGATAATTTGTGGGCTTTCTGTTTGTATTAATAGGCCTTTGTGTACACTATGCAAATAACATATTATAAAATTACTGGTTTATAGTTGCCCAAATGCAATTGTTCAACATGTTTTTGATAATTATTGACCTTCAGAGTCTAGAGAATTGTACTTCAGTGGTTTTATTGATTTTCATCTTAAACCGTATCACAAGTATGCCAAAGTAACTTTTTTAAATAATCTTGAATATTTAATTAACAGCTTTATTGACAACATTGGTCCCAGAGGCAAAGTTGTTCAGAATGAGGAGATCTATCATATGATATGAAGATTTAGTGTTTTTGAGTGAATATATGAGCATTTTCAAACAATTTGAGGCCATTTACCATATAAATCTTGTGTTTTGAGACCTTTTCTACTGTTATAGCGCCACCTATGGTCTGATCTCCATGAAACTTTGCATGCTTGTTAAGAGTCACCTGTTACATGATTTCACTGAGTTTCATAAAGTTTTGAGTTTTCCTTTAGGTTTTATAGGCTTTGGGGTATGTTTGGCCACACCCCTTTTTCTAAATTACCCCTTTACAGCTAACCAAAGGACAAAATTCAACATTTTTTTAATAATTATTGATCTAGAGAGTCCACAGAATATTACTGCAGTGGTTTGGTTCCGATCGGGCAAAAAACCTAGGACTAGTTCGCAAAAGTAGGTTTTTAACATATTTGTGAATAACAATTGAACGATTTGATTGACAGCAATGGTTCTTGAGGCAAAGTTGTGCATTACGAGGAGATCTATCAAATGATATGCATATTGTGTTGATATGTGAAACACCACGTGATTACAGAGCCATAAAACTCGTTAGCGCCAACTAGTGGCCGATTTCTTTCAAAATTCTTACAGACCTTAAGGTTCATGAGTCGAACGTACCCAGCGAGTTTCGTTCCGATCAACATCCGTTAACCCTTTCAAATAGGTGCTTAAAATTGTTTGGCCAATGGCGGCCATGTTTTTTGAGATATGCAAATGTCCTCATAGGTACTTGTGCCCCTTCAGACCAAGACACTGCATACCGATTTTCAAGTCGATCGAGCCAACGGTTGCCTAGTTATAGCCATTTATGTGTTTTTTCTATCTTATAGCGCCCCCAAGTGGCAGAGATGCGCAATTTTTTTTATTTGACCCAAAGATTGAGCTCATACATATGTGTACCAAGTTTGGTGAAGATATCTCATTCCGTTCAAGAGTTATAGTTAAAATAGCATTTGGCTAACGTTAGCATAGACGCTTTTTGGCGTACTGTTTCGCGTAAGAATTGAAATTTCAACTTTTTTTTGATAATTATTGATATTGAGTGTCCAGGGAATATTTATGAAGTGGTTTGGTTCTGATTGGTTGAAAATCCTAGGACTAGTTCGCAAAAGTAGGTTTCGGATATAGCTCGATTTTGCGAGAAAACGGTGCGTCGTAGAGCAAAAAATGGCAGCTGTGCACTTTTGTTCGGGCTAACCCAAGGATTGCAACGATGCCTTGTTTTTGAGTCTACGGCTAACGGTTTACGATCTGCGGCCAAAAATGTCCAAAATTTTAGTTTTTTGCGCTGTAGCGCCCCCGTTAGGCCGATTGGGCTGAGACTTTGATAAGTTCTCCCCAAAATGGAGCTCTACATCTGTCCAAATTTCAGCTCTCTAGGCCTTACGGTTTGGGCTGCACGTTCAGTTCTAGGCGGAAGAATAATAATAATAAAAAATCTACAATTACAATAGGGTTTCAGCACTGCGTGCTTGAACCCTAATTAAAGCTGCAAGCAGCATTTACCGGGGTTCAAGCACATTAAGGCCTCTGAGGTGGTCTGAGCCAACTGGATGTACGGATGACAGTTAAACACATCCAAAACGGAGAATAGGCTGACAGACAGACACACGCACTGAAATTAAATGATTAAACTAGTTTTAAGAGTTTGGATGTCATTTTCAGGTTTCACTGTAATCATAATGTGGCAAAATTTTAAAAACTGGTAAGTCTGTATGAACAAAATGGAAAACTTTAACTCAGTGAGATTTAAAATGTTGTAACAGTGTTTTTTTTTTATTGTTTAGGCATGAATTCATAAATCTTCTCAAAAGTACTGTTTCAATTTGCTGAATGAGCCCATTAGTGGTCTTCCGCTGCCATCTAGTGGTTGCATTTACTCAAACAACACTGTTTTTAAACATAACTGTTATAGTGTAAAGTTTTTTGCCCAATCTCTCTTAAATTTTGCATGCTTGTTTAGAATGAAATTAGGCTTTATTTTACACAGTTTTGATAGTTTGTGGGCTTTCTGTTTGTATAAATAGGCCTTTGTGTACACTGTGAAAAGAACATATTATACAATCACTGGTTTATAGTTGTCCAAATGCAATTTTTCAACATGTTTTTGATTATTATTGACCTTCAGAGTCTAGAGAATTGTACTTCAGTGGTTTTATTGATTTTCAGCTTAAAGCCTTGGACTACTTTGCCAAAGTAACTTTTTTAAATAATCTTCAATATTTAATTAACAGCTTTATTGACAACATTGGTCCCAAAAGTTGTTCAGAATGAGGAGATCTATCATATGATATGAAGATCTAGTGTTTATGTGAATATATGAGCATTTTCAGACAATTTGAGGCCATTTACCATATCAATCTTATGTTTTGAGACCTTTTCTACTGTCATAGCGCCACCTGTGGTCCGATCTCCATGAAAATTTGCATGCTTGTTAAGAGTCACCTGTTACATGTTTTCACCAAGTTTCATAAAGTTTTGAGTTTTCGTTTAGGTTTTATATGCTTTTGGGTATTTTGGTCACGCCCCTTTTCTAATTTAGCCAGTTAAAGCTAACCAAAGGACAAAATTCAACATTTTTTTGATAATTATTGATCTAGAGAGTCCAGAGAAAATTACTGCAGTGGTTTGGTTTCGATCGGGTAAAAAATCTGGGACTAGTTCGCAAAAGTAAGTTTTTAACATATTTGTGAATAACAATTGAACGATTTGATTGACATCTTCGCTCCTTGAGGCAAAGTTGTTCACAAAGAGGAGATCTATCATATGATATGAAGATCTAGTGTTTGTGTGAATGTATGAACATGTCCTACAAATTGTGATCATTTTCTATTGAAAATGTGTGTTTTTGAGGCTTTTTCAACTGTTATAGCGCCACCTATGATCCGATCTCCATGAAACTTTGCATGCTTGTTAAGAGTCACCTGATACATGATTCCACGAAGTTTCATAAAGTTTTGAGTTTTCGTTTAGGTTTTATAGGCTTTGGGGTATGTTTGGCCACACCCCTTTTACTAAATTACCCCTTTACAGCTAACCAAAGGACAAAATTCAACATTTTTTTGATAATTATTGATCTAGAGAGTCCACAGAATATTACTGCAGTGGTTTGGTTCCGATCGGACAAAAAACCTAGGACTAGTTCGTAAAAGTAGGTTTTTAACATATTTGTGAATAACATTTGAACGATTTGATTGACAGCAATGGTTCTTGAGGCAAAGTTGTGCATTATGAGGAGATCTATCAAATGATATGCATATTGTGTTGATATGTGAAACACCACGTGATTACAGAGCCATAAAACTCGTTAGCGCCAACTAGTGGCCGATTTCTTTCAAAATTCTTACAGACCTTAAGGTTCATGAGTCGAACGTACCCAGCGAGTTTCGTTCCGATCAACATCCGTTAACCCTTTCAAATAGGTGCTTAAAATTGTTTGGCCAATGGCGGCCATGTTTTTTGAGATATGCAAATGTCCTCATAGGTACTTGTGCCCCTTCAGACCAAGACACTGCATACCAATTTTCAAGTCGATCGAGCCAACGGTTGCCTAGTTATAGCCATTTATGTGTTTTTTCTATCTTATAGCGCCCCCAAGTGGCAGAGATGCGCAATTTTTTTGATTTGACCAAAGATTGAGCTCATACATATGTGTACCAAGTTTGGTGAAGATATCTCATTCCGTTCAAGAGTTATAGTCAAAATAGCATTTGGCTAACGTTAGCATAGACGCTTTTTGGTGTACTGTTTCGCGTAAGAATTGAAATTTCAACTTTTTTTTGATAATTATTGATATTGAGTGTCCAGGGAATATTTCTGAAGTGGTTTGGTTCCGATTGGTTGAAAATCCTAGGACTAGTTCGCAAAAGTAGGTTTCGGATATAGCTCGATTTTGCGAGAAAACGGTGCGTCGTAGAGCAAAAAATGCAGCTGTGCACTTTTGTTCGGGCTAACCCAAGGATTGCAACGATGCCTTGTTTTTGAGTCTACGGCTAACGGTTTACGATCTGCGGCCAAAAATGTCCAAAATTTTAGTTTTTTGCGCTGTAGCGCCCCCGTTAGGCCGATTGGGCTGAGACTTTGATAAGTTCTCCCCAAAATGAGCTCTACGATCTGTCCAAATTTCAGCTCTCTAGGCCTTACGGTTTGGGCTGCACGTTCAGTTTTAGGCGGAAGAATAATAATAATAATAAAAATCCTAACAATTACAAGAGGGTTTCAGCACTGCGTGCTTGAACCCCTAATTAAAGCTGCAAGCAGCATTTACGGGGTTCAAGCACTTAAGGGATCTTAGGTGGTCAGAGCCAACCTGGACATATATGGATGGCCGTTAAACACATCCAAAATGGAGAATAGGCTAACAGACAGACACACACACTGAAATTAAATGATTAAACTAGTTTTAAGATTTAGATGTCATTTTCAGGTTCACTGTAATCATAATGTGGTAAAATTTTAAAAACTGATATGTCTGAATGAACAAAATGGAAAACTTTAACTCAATGAGATTTGAAATGTTGTAAGAGTGCTTTTTGTATTGTTTAGGCATTACATCCTTTCAACTGTACAGTTTAAGTTAGCTGAATGAGCCCATTAGTGGTTTTCCGCTGCCATCTAGTGGTTATAAATGGCAATTTCTCATACATCAATGTGTTAATCCTTTTAACTCTTAGTGTTTTTTGCCCAATATCTCTTAAATATGGCATGCTCGTTTAGAATGAAATTATGCATTATTTTACACAGTTTTGATAATTTGTGGGCTTTCTGTTTGTATTAATAGGCCTTTGTGTACACTATGCAAATAACATATTATAAAATTACTGGTTTATAGTTTGTCCAAATGCAATTGTTCAACATGTTTTTGATAATTATTGACCTTCAGAGTCTAGAGAATTGTACTTCAGTGGTTTTTTTGATTTTCAGCTTAAAGCCTTGGAATACTTTGCCAAAGTAACTTTTTCAAATAATCTTGAATATTTAATTAACAGATTTATTGACAACATTGGTCCCAGAGGCAAAGTTGTTCAGAATGAGGAGATTTATCATATGATATGAAGATTTAGTGTTTTTGAGTGAATATATGAGCATTTTCAAACAATTTGAGGCCATTTACCATATAAATCTTGTGTTTTGAGACCTTTTCTACTGTTATAGCGCCACCTATGGTCTGATCTCCATGAAACTTTGCATGCTTGTTAAGAGTCACCTGTTACATGATTTCACTGAGTTTCATAAAGTTTTGAGTTTTCGTTTAGGTTTTATAGGCTTTGGGGTATGTTTGGCCACACCCCTTTTTCTAAATTACCCCTTTACAGCTAACCAAAGGACAAAATTCAACATTTTTTTAATAATTATTGATCTAGAGAGTCCACAGAATATTACTGCAGTGGTTTGGTTCCGATCGGACAAAAAACCTAGGACTAGTTCGCAAAAGTAGGTTTTTAACATATTTGTGAATAACAATTGAACGATTTGATTGACAGCAATGGTTCTTGAGGCAAAGTTGTGCATTATGAGGAGATCTATCAAATGATATGCATATTGTGTTGATATGTGAAACACCACGTGATTACAGAGCCATAAAACTCGTTAGCGCCAACTAGTGGCCGATTTCTTTCAAAATTCTTACAGACCTTAAGGTTCATGAGTCGAACGTACCCAGCGAGTTTCGTTCCGATCAACATCCGTTAACCCTTTCAAATAGGTGCTTAAAATTGTTTGGCCAATGGCGGCCATGTTTTTTGAGATATGCAAATGTCCTCATAGGTACTTGTGCCCCTTCAGACCAAGACACTGCATACCAATTTTCAAGTCGATCGAGCCAACGGTTGCCTAGTTATAGCCATTTATGTGTTTTTTCTATCTTATAGCGCCCCCAAGTGGCAGAGATGCGCAATTTTTTTTGATTTGACCAAAGATTGAGCTCATACATATGTGTACCGAGTTTGGTGAAGATATCTCATTCCGTTCAAGAGTTATAGTCAAAATAGCATTTGGTTAACGTTAGCATAGACGCTTTTTGGTGTACTGTTTCGCGTAAGAATTGAAATTTCAACTTTTTTTGATAATTATTGATATTGAGTGTCCAGGGAATATTTATGAAGTGGTTTGGTTCTGATTGGTTGAAAATCCTAGGACTAGTTCGCAAAAGTAGGTTTCGGATTTAGCTCGATTTTGCGAGAAAACGGTGCGTCGTAGACCCCAAAAGGCGCCGTGCACTTTTGTTCGGGCTAACCCAAGGATTGCAACAATGCCCATGTTTTGAGTCTATGGCTAACGGTTTACACTTTACGGCCAAAATTGTCCAAAATTTTTGTTTTTTGCGCTGTAGCGCCCCCGTTAGGCCGATTGGGCCGGTTCTTTGTATCTGAGTAGCGAGCAAGACTACTACCATCTGACCAAGTTTCAGCTCTCTAGGCCTTACGGTTTGGGCTGCACGTTCAGTTTTAAGGCGGAAAAGAATAATAATAATAATAAATAATGGTTCAGCACTGCTGAACCCTAATTAAAGCTGCAAGCAGCATTTACGGGGTTCAAGCACATTAAGGCCTCTGAGGTGGTCTGAGCCAACCTGGATGTACGGATGACAGTTAAACACATCCAAAACGGAGAATAGGCTGACAGACAGACACACGCACTGAAATTAAATGATTAAACTAGTTTTAAGAGTTTGGATGTCATTTTCAGGTTTCACTGTAATCATAATGTGGCAAAATTTTAAAAACTGGTAAGTCTGTATGAACAAAATGGAAAACTTTAACTCAGTGAGATTTAAAATGTTGTAACAGTGTTTTTTTTTTATTGTTTAGGCATGAATTCATAAATCTTCTCAAAAGTACTGTTTCAATTTGCTGAATGAGCCCATTAGTGGTCTTCCGCTGCCATCTAGTGGTTGCATTTACTCAAACAACACTGTTTTTAAACATAACTGTTATAGTGTAAAGTTTTTTGCCCAATCTCTCTTAAATTTTGCATGCTTGTTTAGAATGAAATTAGGCTTTATTTTACACAGTTTTGATAGTTTGTGGGCTTTCTGTTTGTATAAATAGGCCTTTGTGTACACTGTGAAAAGAACATATTATACAATCACTGGTTTATAGTTGTCCAAATGCAATTTTTCAACATGTTTTTGATTATTATTGACCTTCAGAGTCTAGAGAATTGTACTTCAGTGGTTTTATTGATTTTCAGCTTAAAGCCTTGGACTACTTTGCCAAAGTAACTTTTTTAAATAATCTTCAATATTTAATTAACAGCTTTATTGACAACATTGGTCCCAAAAGTTGTTCAGAATGAGGAGATCTATCATATGATATGAAGATCTAGTGTTTATGTGAATATATGAGCATTTTCAGACAATTTGAGGCCATTTACCATATCAATCTTATGTTTTGAGACCTTTTCTACTGTCATAGCGCCACCTGTGGTCCGATCTCCATGAAAATTTGCATGCTTGTTAAGAGTCACCTGTTACATGTTTTCACCAAGTTTCATAAAGTTTTGAGTTTTCGTTTAGGTTTTATATGCTTTTGGGTATTTTGGTCACGCCCCTTTTCTAATTTAGCCAGTTAAAGCTAACCAAAGGACAAAATTCAACATTTTTTTGATAATTATTGATCTAGAGAGTCCAGAGAAAATTACTGCAGTGGTTTGGTTTCGATCGGGTAAAAAATCTGGGACTAGTTCGCAAAAGTAAGTTTTTAACATATTTGTGAATAACAATTGAACGATTTGATTGACATCTTCGCTCCTTGAGGCAAAGTTGTTCACAAAGAGGAGATCTATCATATGATATGAAGATCTAGTGTTTGTGTGAATGTATGAACATGTCCTACAAATTGTGATCATTTTCTATTGAAAATGTGTGTTTTTGAGGCTTTTTCAACTGTTATAGCGCCACCTATGATCCGATCTCCATGAAACTTTGCATGCTTGTTAAGAGTCACCTGATACATGATTCCACGAAGTTTCATAAAGTTTTGAGTTTTCGTTTAGGTTTTATAGGCTTTGGGGTATGTTTGGCCACACCCCTTTTACTAAATTACCCCTTTACAGCTAACCAAAGGACAAAATTCAACATTTTTTTGATAATTATTGATCTAGAGAGTCCACAGAATATTACTGCAGTGGTTTGGTTCCGATCGGACAAAAAACCTAGGACTAGTTCGTAAAAGTAGGTTTTTAACATATTTGTGAATAACATTTGAACGATTTGATTGACAGCAATGGTTCTTGAGGCAAAGTTGTGCATTATGAGGAGATCTATCAAATGATATGCATATTGTGTTGATAAGTGAAACACCACGTGATTACAGAGCCAATAAACTCGTTAGCGCCAACTAGTGGCCGATTTCTTTCAAAATTCTTACAGACCTTAAGGTTCATGAGTCGAACGCACCCAGCGAGTTTCGTTCCGATCAACATCCGTTAACCCTTTCAAATAGGTGCTTAAAATTGTTTGGCCAATGGCGGCCATGTTTTTTGAGATATGCAAATGTCCTCATAGGTACTTGTGCCCCTTCAGACAAAGACACTGCATACCAATTTTTAGGTCGATCGAGCCAACGGTAGCCTAGTTATAGCCATTTATGTGTTTTTTCTTTTTATAGCGCCCCCAAGTGGCAGAGGTGTGCAATTTTTTTTATTTGACCAAAGTTTTAGGTCTTACAAATGTGTAGCAAGTTTGGTTAAGATATCTTATTTCTTTCACGAGTTATAGCCTGTTGCGTAAAATTGCTCCTCGACTTTCGAACGTTTTGGCATCCCATTACGACAGCGAGTCGAAATTTCAACTTTTTTTTGATAATTATTGATATTCCCTGGCCAGAGAACATTTCTGCAGTGGTTTGGTTCAGATTGGGCGAAAAACCTAGGACTAGTTCGCAAAAGTAGGTTTTGGACATACGTCAAATTTGCGAAAAAACGAGGCCTCCTAGACCCAAAATCAGAGTGACCGTTTTTAATTTCGCATGACCCACGGATTCCGGAAATGTAAAATTTTTGGCTCTATGATAAGCGGTTTAGGAGTTATTAGCACTAACGCATTTTTGATCACTGTAGCGCCCCCTTTAGGCCGATTGGGGCGAGCCTTTGGATCTGACAAGAAGGCCGGACTTCTACCATCTGACCAAGTTTCAGCTCTCTAGGCTTTACGGTTTGGGCTGCACGATCAGTTTGAGTGGAGAATAATAATAATAATTAAAGCTGCAAGCAGCATTTTACCGGGGTTCAAGCATTTAAGGCATCTGAGGTGGTCAGAGCCAACCTGGATGCACTGATGACATTTAAAGACATCCAAAATGGAGAACAGGCTATCAGACAGACACTAACACAGAAAGTAAATGATTAGAGTAATATATGTATACTCTATAAGCATATGCACACACACACACACACAAAAACACACATATACATGCACACACATTTTGTTGCAGATATAGGTATTTGAAATAAGTGATAGGTGACATAAAATTATTGCAAGTCTTCTCTTTTTCAGAGTTTAGATGTCATTTTCAGGTTAAACTGTAATCATAATGTGGCAAAATTGTAAAAACTGATACATCTGTATGAACAAAATGGAAAACATCAATTCAATGATATTTAAAATGTTATAACAGTTAATTTATTAATGTTTTGGCATGAATTCATGAAAACAGTACTGTTTAACTAGCTGAATGAGCCCATTAGTGGTCTCCCGCTGCCATCTAGTGGTTATAAATTGCATTTACTCAAGCAACACTGTGTTTTTAAATATAACTGTTATAGTGTTGTTATTTTTTTTTTGCCCAATCTCTCTTAAATTTTGCATGCTTGTTTAGAATGAAATTATGCATTATTTTACACAGTTTTGATAATTTGTGGGCTTTCTGTTTGTATTAATAGGCCTTTGTGTACACTATGCAAATAACATATTATAAAATTACTGGTTTATAGTTGTCCAAATGCAACTGTTCAACATGTTTTTGATAATTATTGACCTTCAGAGTCTAGAGAATTGTACTTCAGTGGTTTTATTGATTTTCATCTGAAACCCTATCACTAGTATGCCAAAGTAACTTTTTGAAATAATCTTGAATATTTAATTAACAGCTTTATTGACAACATTGGTCCCAGAGGCAAAGTTGTTCAGAATGAGGAGATCTATCATATGATATGAAGATCTAGTGTTTTTGAGTGAATATATGAGCATTTTCAAACAATTTGAGGCCATTTACCATATAAATCTTGTGTTTTGAGACCTTTTCTACTGTTATAGCGCCACCTATGGTCCGATCTCCATGAAACTTTGCATGCTTGTTAAGAGTCACCTGATACATGTTTTCCCGAAGTTTCATAAAGTTTAGAGTTTTCGTTTAGGTTTTATAGGCTTTGGGGTATGTTTGGCCACACCCCTTTTCTTAATTACCCCTTTACAGCTAACCAAAGGACAAAATTCAACATTTTTTTGATAATTATTGATCTAGAGAGTCCACAGAATATTACTGCAGTGGTTTGGTTCCGATCGGGTAAAAAACCTAGGACTAGTTCGCAAAAGTAGGTTTTTAACATAGTTGTGAATAACAATTGA
Organism: Carassius auratus; assembly: GCF_003368295.1. Taxonomy (NCBI): domain Eukaryota; kingdom Metazoa; phylum Chordata; class Actinopteri; order Cypriniformes; family Cyprinidae; genus Carassius; species Carassius auratus. The sequence continues at coordinate 8,350 of NW_020527378.1, read as the reverse complement.
ACGATTTGATTGACAGCAATGGTTCTTGAGGCAAAGTTGTGCATTATGAGGAGATCTATCAAATGATATGCATATTGTGTTGATATGTGAAACACCACGTGATTACAGAGCCATAAAACTCGTTAGCGCCAACTAGTGGCCGATTTCTTTCAAAATTCTTACAGACCTTAAGGTTCATGAGTCGAACGTACCCAGCGAGTTTCGTTCCGATCAACATCCGTTAACCCTTTCAAATAGGTGCTTAAAATTGTTTGGCCAATGGCGGCCATGTTTTTTGAGATATGCAAATGTCCTCATAGGTACTTGTGCCCCTTCAGACCAAGACACTGCATACCAATTTTCAAGTCGATCGAGCCAACGGTTGCCTAGTTATAGCCATTTATGTGTTTTTTCTATCTTATTGCGCCCCCAAGTGGCAGAGATGCGCAATTTTTTTTATTTTGACCCAAGATTGAGCTCATACATATGTGTACCCATGTTTGGTGAAGATATCTCATTTCATTCATGAGTTATAGCTGTTGCGTAAAGATTGGGTCCTCGACTTCGAAAGTGTTTTGGCACCCATTACGACAGTGAGTCGAAATTTCTACTTTTTTTTGATAATTATTGATATTCACTGGACAGAGAACATTTTCTGCAGTGGTTTGGTTCAGATTGGGCGAAAACCTAGGACAGTTCGCAAAAGTAGGTTTTGGACATACGTCAAATTTGCGAAAAAACGAGGCCTCCTAGACCCAAATCAGAGTGACCGTTTTTATTTCACATGAACCCACGGATTCCAGAAATGTTAAATTTTTGGCTCTATCACAAGCGGTTTAGGAGCTATTAGCAAAACGCATTTTTGATCACTGTAGCGCCCCCCACTGGCCGATTGGCCGGATCTTTGCGCCTGAGTAGCGAGCCCAGACTACTACCTTTTGACCAAGTTTCAGCTCTCTAGGCCTTACGGTTTGGGCTGCCCGTTCAGTTTTAAGGCGGAAAAATAATAATAATAATAATAAAAATCCTAACAATTACAATAGGGTTTCAGCACTGCGTGCTTGAACCCCTAATAATAATAATTAAAGCTGCAAGCAGCATTTACGGGGTTCAAGCACATTAAGGCCTCTGAGGTGGTCTGAGCCAACCTGGATGTACGGATGACAGTTAAACACATCCAAAACGGAGAATAGGCTGACAGACAGACACACGCACTGAAATTAAATGATTAAACTAGTTTTAAGAGTTTGGATGTCATTTTCAGGTTTCACTGTAATCATAATGTGGCAAAATTTTAAAAACTGGTAAGTCTGTATGAACAAAATGGAAAACTTTAACTCAGTGTGATTTAAAATGTTGTAACAGTGTTTTTTTTATTGTTTAGGCATAAATTCATAAATCTTCTCAAAAGTACTGTTTCAATTTGCTGAATGAGCCCATTAGTGGTCTTCCGCTGCCATCTAGTGGTTGCATTTACTCAAACAACACTGTTTTTAAACATAACTGTTATAGTGTAATGTTTTTTGCCCAATCTCTCTTAAATTTTGCATGCTTGTTTAGAATGAAATTAGGCTTTATTTTACACAGTTTAGATAGTGTGTGGGCTTTCTGTTTGTATAAATAGGCCTTTGTGTACACTGTGAAAAGAACATATTATACAATCACTGGTTTATAGTTGTCCAAATGCAATTTTTCAACATGTTTTTGATTATTATTGACCTTCAGAGTCTAGAGAATTGTACTTCAGTGGTTTTATTGATTTTCAGCTTAAAGCCTTGGACTACTTTGCCAAAGTAACTTTTTTAAATAATCTTTCAATATTTAATTAACAGCTTTATTGACAACATTGGTCCCAAAAGTTGTTCAGAATGAGGAGATCTATCATATGATATGAAGATCTAGTGTTTATGTGAATATATGAGCATTTTCAGACAATTTGAGGCCATTTACCATATCAATCTTATGTTTTGAGACCTTTTCTACTGTCATAGCGCCACCTGTGGTCCGATCTCCATGAAAATTTGCATGCTTGTTAAGAGTCACCTGTTACATGTTTTCACCAAGTTTCATAAAGTTTTGAGTTTTCGTTTAGGTTTTATATGCTTTTGGGTATTTTGGTCATGCCCCTTTTCTAATTTAGCCAGTTAAAGCTAACCAAAGGACAAAATTCAACATTTTTTTGATAATTATTGATCTAGAGAGTCCAGAGAAAATTACTGCAGTGGTTTGGTTTCGATCGGGTAAAAAATCTGGGACTAGTTCGCAAAAGTAGGTTTTTGACATATTTGTGAATAACAATTGAACGATTTGATTGACATCTTCGCTCCTTGAGGCAAAGTTGTTCACAAAGAGGAGATCTATCATATGATATGAAGATCTAGTGTTTGTGTGAATGTATGAACATGTCCTACAAATTGTGATCATTTTCTATTGAAAATGTGTGTTTTTGAGGCTTTTTCAACTGTTATAGCGCCACCTATGATCCGATCTCCATGAAACTTTGCATGCTTGTTAAGAGTCACCTGTTACATGATTTCACGAAGTTTCATAAAGTTTTGAGTTTTCGTTTAGGTTTTATAGGCTTTGGGGTATGTTTGGCCACACCCCTTTTACTAAATTACCCCTTTACAGCTAACCAAAGGACAAAATTCAACATTTTTTTGATAATTATTGATCTAGAGAGTCCACAGAATATTACTGCAGTGGTTTGGTTCCGATCGGACAAAAAACCTAGGACTAGTTCGTAAAAGTAGGTTTTTAACATATTTGTGAATAACATTTGAACGATTTGATTGACAGCAATGGTTCTTGAGGCAAAGTTGTGCATTATGAGGAGATCTATCAAATGATATGCATATTGTGTTGATAAGTGAAACACCACGTGATTACAGAGCCAATAAACTCGTTAGCGCCAACTAGTGGCCGATTTCTTTCAAAATTCTTACAGACCTTAAGGTTCATGAGTCGAACGCACCCAGCGAGTTTCGTTCCAATCAACATCCGTTAACCCTTTCAAATAGGTGCTTAAAATTGTTTGGCCAATGGCGGCCATGTTTTTTGAGATATGCAAATGTCCTCATAGGTACTTATGCCCCTTCAGACAAAGACACTGCATACCAATTTTTAGGTCGATCGAGCCAACGGTAGCCTAGTTATAGCCATTTATGTGTTTTTTCTTTTTATAGCGCCCCCAAGTGGCAGAGGTGTGCAATTTTTTTTTATTTGACCAAAGTTTTAGGTCTTACAAATGTGTAGCAAGTTTGGTTAAGATATCTTATTTCTTTCACGAGTTATAGCCTGTTGCGTAAAATTGCTCCTCGACTTTCGAACGTTTTGGCATCCCATTACGACAGCGAGTCGAAATTTCAACTTTTTTTTGATAATTATTGATATTCCCTGGCCAGAGAACATTTCTGCAGTGGTTTGGTTCAGATTGGGCGAAAAACCTAGGACTAGTTCGCAAAAGTAGGTTTTGGACATACGTCAAATTTGCGAAAAAACGAGGCCTCCTAGACCCAAAATCAGAGTGACCGTTTTTAATTTCGCATGACCCACGGATTCCGGAAATGTAAAATTTTTGGCTCTATGATAAGCGGTTTAGGAGTTATTAGCACTAACGCATTTTTGATCACTGTAGCGCCCCCTTTAGGCCGATTGGGGCGAGCCTTTAGATCTGACAAGAAGGCCGGACTTCTACCATCTGACCAAGTTTCAGCGCTCTAGGCCTTACGGTTTGGGCTGCACGATCAGTTTGAGTGGAGAATAATAATAATAATAATAATAAAAATCCTAACAGATACAATAGGGTTTCAGCACTGCGTGCTTGAACCCCTAATAATTAAAGCTGCAAGCAGCATTTACCGGGGTTCAAGCACATTAAGGCCTCTGAGGTGGTCAGAGCCAACCTGGATGCATGGATGACAGTTAAACACATCCAAAATGGAGAACAGGCTAACAGACAGACACACACACTGAAAGTAAATGATTAGACTAATATATGTATACTCTATAAGCATATGCACACACACACACACACACACACAAAGACACACATATACATGCACAAACATTTTGTTGCAGATATAGGTATTTGAAATAAGTGATAGGTGACAATAAACTTATTGCAAGTCTTCTCTTTTTAAGAGTTTAGATGTCATTTTTCAGGTTAAACTGTAATCATAATGTGGCAAAATTTTAAAAACTGATATATCTGTATGAACAAAATGGAAAACATTGACTCAATGAGATTTAAAATGTTATAACAGTTCATTTTTTAATGTTTTGGCATGAATTCATGAATCCTTTCAACAGTACTGTTCAACTTTACTGAATGAGCCCATTAGTGGTCTTCCGCTGCCATCTAGTGGTTATAAATTGCATTTACTCCAACAACACTGTGTTTTTAAACATAACTGTTATAGTGTTTTTTTTTTTTTTGCCCAATCTCTCTTAAATTTTGCATGCTTGTTTAGAATGAAATTATGCATTATTTTACACAGTTTTGATAATTTGTGGGCTTTCTGATTGTATTAATAGGCCTTTGTGTGCACTATGAAAAGAACATATTATAAAATGACTGGTTTATAGTTGCCCAAATGCAATTGTTCAACATGTTTTTGATAATTATTGACCTTCAGAGTCTAGAGAATTGTACTTCAGTGGTTTTATTGATTTTCATCTTAAACCGTATCACAAGTATGCCAAAGTAACTTTTTTAAATAATCTTGAATATTTAATTAACAGCTTTATTGACAACATTGGTCCCAGAGGCAAAGTTGTTCAGAATGAGGAGATCTATCATATGATATGAAGATTTAGTGTTTTGAGTGAATATATGAGCATTTTCAAACAATTTGAGGCCATTTACCATATAAATCTTGTGTTTTGAGACCTTTTCTACTGTTATAGCGCCACCTATGGTCTGATCTCCATGAAACTTTGCATGCTTGTTAAGAGTCACCTGTTACATGATTTCACGAGTTTCATAAAGTTTTGAGTTTTCGTTTAGGTTTTATAGGCTTTGGGGTATGTTTGGCCACACCCCTTTTTCTAAATTACCCCTTTACAGCTAACCAAAGGACAAAATTCAACATTTTTTTAATAATTATTGATCTAGAGAGTCCACAGAATATTACTGCAGTGGTTTGGTTCCGATCGGACAAAAAACCTAGGACTAGTTCGCAAAAGTAGGTTTTTAACATATTTGTGAATAACAATTGAACGATTTGATTGACAGCAATGGTTCTTGAGGCAAAGTTGTGCATTATGAGGAGATCTATCAAATGATATGCATATTGTGTTGATATGTGAAACACCACGTGATTACAGAGCCATAAAACTCGTTAGCGCCAACTAGTGGCCGATTTCTTTCAAAATTCTTACAGACCTTAAGGTTCATGAGTCGAACGTACCCAGCGAGTTTCGTTCCGATCAACATCCGTTAACCCTTTCAAATAGGTGCTTAAAATTGTTTGGCCAATGGCGGCCATGTTTTTTGAGATATGCAAATGTCCTCATAGGTACTTGTGCCCCTTCAGACCAAGACACTGCATACCAATTTTCAAGTCGATCGAGCCAACGGTTGCCTAGTTATAGCCATTTATGTGTTTTTTCTATCTTATAGCGCCCCCAAGTGGCAGAGATGCGCAATTTTTTTGATTTGACCAAAGATTGAGCTCATACATATGTGTACCGAGTTTGGTGAAGATATCTCATTCCGTTCAAGAGTTATAGTTAAAATAGCATTTGGCTAACGTTAGCATAGACGCTTTTTGGCGTACTGTTTCGCGTATGAATTGAAATTTCAACTTTTTTTTGATAATTATTGATATTGAGTGTCCAGGGAATATTTATGAAGTGGTTTGGTTCTGATTGGTTGAAAATCCTAGGACTAGTTCGCAAAAGTAGGTTTCGGATATAGCTCGATTTTGCGAGAAAACGGTGCGTCGTAGACCCCAAAAAGGCGCCGTACACTTTTGTTCGGGCTAACCCAAGGATTGCAACAATGCCATGTTTTTGAGTTTATGGCTAACGGTTTACGATTCACGGCCAAAAATGTCCAAAATTTTTGTTTTTTGCGCTGTAGCGCCCCCGTTAGGCCGATTGGGCTGAGACTTTGATAAGTTCTCCCCAAATTGAGCTCTACGATCTGTCCAAATTTCAGCTCTCTAGGCCTTACGGTTTGGGCTGCACGTTCAGTTTTACGGCGGAAGAATAATAATAATAATAATAATTAAAGCTGCAAGCAGCATTTACGGGGTTCAAGCATTTAAGGCATCTTAGGTGGTCAGAGCCAACCTGGACGTACGGATGACCGTTAAACACATCCAAAATGGAGAATAGTCTGACAGACAGACACACACACTGAAATTAAATGATTAAACTCGTTTTTAAGATTTTAGATGTCATTTTCAGGTTTCACTGTAATCATAATGTGGAAAATTTTATAAAACTGATATGTCTGTATGAACAAAATGGAAAACTTTAACTCAATGAGATTTGAAATGTTATAACAGTGTTTTTTATTGTTTAGGCATTAATTCATACATCCTTTCAACTGTACTGTTTAAGTTAGCTGAATGAGCCCATTAGTGGTTTCCGCTGCCATCTAGTGGTTATAAATGGCAATTTCTCATACATCAATGTGTTAATCCTTTATAACTCTTAGTGTTTTTTTGCCCTATCCCTCTTAAATTTTGCATGCTTGTTTAGAATGAAATTAGGCATTATTTTACACAGTTTTGATAATTTGTGGGCTTTCTGTTTGTATTAATAGGCCTTTGTGTACACTGTGAAAAAAACATATTATACAATCACTGGTTTATAGTTGTCCAAATGCAATTGTTCAACATGTTTGGATAATATGACCTTCAGAGTCTAGAGAATTGTACTTCAGTGGTTTTATTGATTTTCAGCTTAAAGCCTTGGACTACTTTGCCAAAGTAACTTTTTAAATAATCTTGAATATTTAATTAACAGCTTTATTGACAACATTGGTCACAGAAGTTGTTCAGAATGAGGAGATCTATCATATGATATGAAGATCTAGTGTTTATGTGAATATATGAGCATTTTCAGACAATTTGAGGCCATTTCCCTTCTAAATCTTATGTTTTGAGACCTTTTCTACTGTTATAGCGCCACCTATGGTCCGATCTCCATGACAATTTGCATGGTTGTTAAGGGTCAGCTGTTACATGTTTTCACCAAGTTCATAAAGTTTTGAGTTTTCGTTTAGGTTTTATATGCTTTTGGGTATTTTGGTCACGCCCCTTTTCTAATTTAGCCAGTTATAGCTAACCAAAGGACAAAATTCAAATATTTTTTGATAATTATTGATCTAGAGAGTCCAGAGAAAATTACTGCAGTGGTTTGGTTTCGATCGGGTAAAAAACCTGGGACTAGTTCGCAAAAGTAGTTTTTAACATATTTGTGAATTACAATTGAACGATTTGATTGACATCTTCGCTCCTTGAGGCAAAGTTGTTCACAAAGAGGAGATCTATCATATGATATGAAGATCTAGTGTTTGTGTGAATGTATGAACATGTCCTACAAATTGTGATCATTTTCTATTGAAAATGTGTGTTTTTGAGGCTTTTTCAACTGTTATAGCGCCACCTATGATCCGATCTCCATGACACTTTGCATGCTTGTTAAGAGTCACGTGTTACATGTTTTCACCGAGTTTCATAAAGTTTTGAGTTTTCGTTTAGGTTTTATAGGCTTTGGGGTATGTTTGGCCACACCCCTTTTCTAAATTACCCATTTAAAGCTAACCAAAGACAAAATTCAACATTTTTTTGATAATTATTGATCTAGAGAGTCCACAGAATATTACTGCAGTGTTTGGTTCCGATCGGCAAAAACCTAGGACTAGTTCGCAAAAGTAGGTTTTTAACATATTTGTGAATAACAATTGAACGATTTGATTGACAGCAATGGTTCTTGAGGCAAAGTTGTGCATTATGAGGAGATCTATCAAATGATATGCATATTGTGTTGATAAGTGAAACACCACGTGATTACAGAGCCATAAAACTCGTTAGCGCCAACTAGTGGCCGATTTCTTTCAAAATTCTTACAGACCTTAAGGTTCATGAGTCGAACGTACCCAGCGAGTTTTCGTTCCGATCAACATCCGTTAACCCTTTCAAATAGGTGCTTAAAATTGTTTGGCCAATGGCGGCCATGTTTTTTTGAGATATGCAAATGTCCTCATAAGTACTTGTGCCCCTTCAGACCAAGACACTGCATACCAATTTTCAAGTCGATTGAGCCAACGGTTGCCTAGTTATAGCCATTTATGGTGTTTTCTATCTTATTGCGCCCCCAAGTGGCAGAGATGCGCAATTTTTTTTATTTGACCAAA
>NW_020527377.1:0-26826 GCF_003368295.1 Carassius auratus | reverse complement strand
ACGTATTTTCAGGGAATTAACTCATTCCCTAAAGCACTAGAAATTTGTAATCAATCATTATGTGTTTAGTGTTTCTTTAATGCTTAAAAAATACTTATGTCTTTAGTTAAAATTTATACATGAAATTAACTATGAACTAAGACTTCCAGAACCCTGCTATTGAGCTCCGTTATTCATGTCAATGGAGATTCAATATGGATGTAACATGTATAACATTGTGTTCTGAGCTCTGATCTTAATAATGAGATCAATCTAGCTATTGTTTGAAAATAATTGTAAATTTTTAATTTACACATTTCCTTGCTTGCTTGTCAGAGCATTTCCAAGGCTTTTATTGCAGAGAGATGTTGTCATCCATACAGTGATAAGTGTTTTGCTGTCGTCTGCACACCGACTTCTGCACACCCTGAAAAAAATCTCTAATCCATTTATCTCTCTGTGTTCCTGCAGGCAACAGTCTCCGCCAGTTACAGCGCTGTTTTGGCCAGCCTACCACTTAGTGATGGCTATCTGCAGCGTTTGTGTGAGGACCTTCATGATCTGGGTCTAAAGTTACTGTTAAATGTCCAATAGCATACCTTTAAATCAGGGTCTTTAGACACACTTGCCAAATGGGTTAATATGTCTGTTTTACCAAAAGTGTGTGTACCTGCATGTATATTTACACACTTTATGACATATTTCTTATACAGACAGCAAGGAATCATGGGCCTAGCAAAGGATTTTTTAAACATAGGTGCACAATATATCTCTAGTCATAGCCATATTGTTCGAGTAGTGCTTTTATTATTTGGAATAGGTCTGATTAAAAAGATTTTAGATAATAGAGGTTAGTTTTTATGTACGTATAATAAGTTTCTATGCAGATTACAAACGTGTATATAGTAAAATAAATGGAATACATTTTTTTAGATGTTTTGAATCATTTCAAAAAATAAAAAATACAGAATATGGGATGTTGGCAAATAGTTTGACCCTGATATGTCAACAATTAATAGCAGGGTTAAAATAAAACAAAGGAATACATAAATTAAAATAATGAATTCATAAAATTAAAATAATGATAAAATGATTACATTTAATATAAATTATATATTAAATATATATATAAAAAAATTATTATATTTTTCTTTTTTTTTTTTTTTATGAACTATAACCTGTCAACTACAGGAAAATGTATAATATTTGCTGTCATATCAAATTATCGAGTTTGGTCAATTAATTTAAATACAAGTGCATCCCTAATTTATTGTTTAAAGGCAGATCTTCAGGTTACAAAAAACCTACCTCAAGACTTTTAAGTATCAAGAGCTATAAAAAAGATTTTTTCAATAATGAGTCTTGGTGACAGAACAGAGGATCAAGTCTTACCTGTTAAGTGAGCCAACATGCCGATCTTATTGGCTCCTGGAACGTCCTGTGAGCTGTTGGAAGGTGGCGGTGAGACTGTAGTCGAAGAAACGTTCTGACTGTGGTTGAAGAACATTTGAAGAGTGACCACATACCCTTTCCACCCTGAAAGACAGAGAGACAGATGAGAGAGGGTTATGCCATGTCCCTTCAGGAAGGCAGAGCGGATGATGTAAGTGTGTTTGTCTCTGTGATAAATGAAACTCTAATGGAAAAGTAGAGACAATAACAGATCACATTAAAGCCATTAAATTAATGAATTGATTAAGACCTTAGACAGACAGACAGGGTTTTGCCTTTATTTTTGGGATCTAATGTCCTTAAGCATTGTAAAACCTGAAATCAGTTTACCCTGAAGCAGCCAACGCTCTCCAAAAGGAAAGCATGTCCCTACCATGATGAAAAAACTAAAGTGTGTGTGTATAAACCAGTTTATCTCAATTTGCATTTGCTTTTATACCTACACCTCCTTCACCTCTGTCTCTTCCTTGTTCACACACACATTTTTAATCAATGCCATTTCATCCCACTAAAAGCTCCGGCAGACGTCACCAGTCCATTAGTCAAAGCAGACCTGACTACAGTGATCCAAATGATTACCCTCAGTTTCTGCCCTCTCCTATCAGTCACCTTGAATAATGACAATTTTATCCGGCATTAATAAATCCTTATCTCCTGCATCATTTGTCATTGCTCTGGGAGCTCAGAAGTGAAGTTGGGGGTCAGGAAAAAGACAGTCTTGGCTCCGACACTCGCTTTACAACCTGAATGAATAACAAGGTGCAACCCTGCAGGATGAATGCACGCAAAGAAAAACTGAAGAAATGTTTGAACCAATGGTGTGGTATCCATTCAAAATGTATTAATATGTACACTTTAAATACTATTAAGTACCTTTAAGGTACAAACATGCACCATTTAGGGCTAAATAGTGTTCAAAAGATGTCAATTTTAGCTTTTGTACCTTAGTCGATCATCCCAGAGACAGCTTTGTACCATTTTTCTGAGAGTAGAAACAATTTTTACTCAGAAATTGCTGATAATTATCAAAAACAATTACAAAGAAATGACAAATGATGTGACATTTTAAAATGCTTTACAATTTTATGGAGAATGTTTGTTAGCAGGCCAATGTTTCACTACACTTGAGAAGACTACATTTATGATAAAGTCCTCAAAAATATAAAACTGCTAAAATGACTTGACTTGAAAAAAACTGCAAAACTTAGTCGGAACACTTGTAGAAAACTTCATATATTGACTAAATGTCCTAAATAATTAAATATATGTCCTAGGTAAAAATCTAAAAATACATGTGAGCAAGAGAGTATTAGGTTTGAGATGAGCCTTTACTACTGAATGCAAAAAAAAAAAGATTCAGACGCAACAATGAAAGTTAACTTCATCTGCTTCACAAACTTTACAATTTTTCTTCCTTTTATTAAATAAAAACTAAAAAATGTCATCTTTAGTGACTTGAAATCAATATGTTTACAACAAGTTAGTAAAACGAGTTTTATTTCAAAATCCACAAATAGCACCTCTCTCAAAATACAGTCTTTATGGAAGGTCGCCATGATTTTGCCAAATAAAAATTAACCCTACCCATAATTTATTCCTAAAATCAGTGGGAAATGATAGCTGATTAAAAAGGGTGTAGAAGCACCCAACTCTTGTAGTAAGCCTAAAACAGATTTTTCCTGAAAAGTTAGATCTCAATTCTGATTGGTTCATTGGAATGTTGTTCCAGGGTCAACAAGGATGATGATCCAGGCACATGTTGTACGGTACTTGGTGAAATCACGCTCACCCTTTCTGGACATGATACCAGGCTAAAGAAAAAGAACATTTAAAACATTTATTAAACTACAGTATATTTAAGATATCTGATATAAGTACATTTATACTTAATAGCTTGTGCAAACATTATTAAACACACTGACATGTGTTAAACATCAGCTTTAATGAATAATAAACTGAATCTGTGTCTTTCTCATACTTTCAGAAGCCTTTGAGCCTAAAGGGAATGAGACATTATATAGGCCAATATGTGGGAGTGCTGGGAAAATATTTGTGTTTTGATTTTGTTGTATTCTGTGTAGTTTATTGATTTATCCTTTATTGTAAATATTTTTCATCCTCCTCTTATGACGAACAGCATGGGATCCATTGTTTCCACTTAAAAAAATCTCAGCAGTGGATTTTGGACCAAAATCTCAAATACACAGTGCTTATCCTTGAACCATCATGCGTTTTATCCTGTTCCCCGTGTAATTTCTTCATCCTAGTCAGTTATATGAAATTGAGGTAAGCAGCTGCAGTTCTGCGATTAGATAGATAGATAGATAGATAGATAGATAGATAGATAGATAGATAGATAGATAGATAGATAGATAGATAGATAGATAGATAGATAGATAGATAGATAGATAGATAGATAGATAGATTCAACTATAAAGAAACATTTAATATCCTAACAATCTGATGATATTCGGGAAGTTACATAAGCTTCTTTATGCATGGATGGAATTACTCTCCGGAAGTTTCTTATGTCCACTATCAAATTATTTTCCATTCGGAAAGTCTGGGAATTTTTTCCTGTAAGGCTTGGCTAATTTTATAAGTGAATAAAAAATTAAATAAACCCACAAAGTCTTCTCTCCAAAACATGACAGACATTGTATGGTAAAAAACAAAATGTCTGCGGCCCAGAATAAACCCAATGGCCTTCTCCCGATCTCCTCCTCCTGTAAACAGGGTCCAGAATATTTTGAGGTCTGTTCATTTAATCAACACTTAGAGGTGGCCAAAAACACATTTGTAGTGTAAATGCAGATCTTTTCTGAAAACGCTTTTTTTAGCACAGTGGATGACTGAGAGGTGATTTCTACTACAGTTAACTCACCTGTCAATCATCCAATGGGTCATATAATATGTATGTGTGTGTGTGTGTGTGTGTGTAGTGAAAGACAGAGTCTTAAATGAAACAGATCTTTAATAAGAATCGAAAGCATGTATAAATAGGGATTATCCATGTGTGAGAGAGGGCAGAACTGAGTGACACCCTGATCTGTGACACTAAACACAGTGGGTCAGTCCACTGGTCAACTGTTACTCAATTACCTACTGTTAAAAGCAAAGGTTTGCTCTTGTCTGGCGAGTATGTGTGCACCTGCCTGTCCTTGTAAGATCTGTGAAATTCCAAAGTGTGAAACACTCCGGGTGTGATTAGATGGGGTTTGAACAATGCTTTATCCCATGTGGATGGAGTCTCAGAGGAAGACACATGCGGGAGCTGTGAGCGCCTGGCCTTGAATAACAGACGGACTGTGCATTTGTGGTTGAAAGCGAGTGATTGGCTGCAGTTTTACTACAGTGTGCTATAAGGAAGGCTAATTTATGGCATGTGATCTTAATACGTGCCAACCACTCGAAATATATCTTTTATAAAGGACTGTCTGTTTTAAAGACAGGCTTTTCCTTCAGTCATAATGTTTTTGTAAGTCCCTCTTTGGGGGAGTATTGAGTTACATGATGCGGTGATGGTGTGTGATGAAGTATGTTGATGTAAGAATCTGCTCCAGAGGCAGCACAACGTTCTCAGTGCTCTCTTGCCCACAACTTTAGACAGACGGACGGACGGATGGATAGACGGACCGACAGATAGATAGATAGTAGGGCTGCACGATTATTCGAAAACAATTGCCATGCACATTTTGTTAGTAAAGAGCGTACTGTAATCATCAGTAAATCATCACATGCTTTCAGATGGAGCGGCATTTACTACACAGAGCCATAGTTCACTGACAAGACGATTTTATTGCATGATTATGAAATCGAAGAAACCATTTGCGATAATGACTGCTATTTGCATAGCTTATCCAGGGTTGCCAACTCTCACGCATCTGGCGTGACACTCACGCTTGGACTACAGCATGAAATTGATGCTGAAAGCGTGAGAGTCACGCCAGAAGTTGGCAACCATGGCTTATCAGTGAACTACAGCTCTGTGTAGTAAATGCTGCTCCATCTGAAAGCCTGTGAAAATACCACATTTATTTACATATTTTTAATCCAAACTCATCACTTCATAATGTCAGTTGAGTGTTTGAAATAAAACCTTCTGTGAGATGCAGCTTCTTACACAGAATAAGGCACGCCACTTATTTTATATATTCTAAGCAGAGATAAAGGCATGGCATTATAAATATACTGTATTTTAATGAAAAGTATAATAATAATAATAATAATAACTCTGATAAATCACATATTGTCATAGTCATGTGCTTATTAGTCAAGTTAAATCAATAAAAGCATTTAAATCTTCTGTTTATCCAGCTACCGATATAGGCATTTTCTGGGTTTCTCTTGTCAGGCGTATTTGGAGTTTCAGCACGAGAGCGCCCTCTGGCCTTTGAACCGTGCTTCACTGAAAGATACGCATGACAATCACAGTTTCTGTCGCATCACAATTTCGATTCCATTCCAATTTATCGTGCAGCCCTGATAGATGGATGGATGGATGGATGGATGGATGCATTGAAGACACTCATTTTGAAAAGAGGCTAAATTACTTTTTAAACGCCAGCACTGTTTGAATAACATCACAGTGCGTGGTGTTGAATTAAGCAGTGTTCAGAATAAGGCCATGGCTGTGCCAGCATGGGGAGAGAAGCCAGCATCACCGTTTAGTTAGCAGTTGTTTTTCATGTAGGTCTGGCTTGAGTTTGTGCCTGAACTGTGATTCTCTGGCTGCTTTGTTTGGCTTTATTGTTGCCACGTTTATATTCACACATACACAATCAGCTGATTAATGACCTGTGAGTGTGTGTGTGTGTGTGTGTGTGAGTCTGAGATCTGTTTGTGAATTCTACTCTCATATCAGAGCAAACAGTTTCAGACCCACGGTGCGACTGACTTGATTACATGTGCTGTACATCAACAGCACAATTCTAAAATTTGCTAAAATACTTCCTCCATCAGGTTTAAAGAACAAAGACAACTATAGGAAGGCATTCACAGGTTGATTTCTTTACTAATCCCCTTTGTCAGCTACATCCCTTCTACTTAAATAAAGAAAGACAGAACAGTTTGCCAAGCTTATGTTTCAATATCATTAAGTGCATCAAATCAACAACCAAATCTGAAACTGGTATCAACATTTTTGCCTATTCCGCTCAAATCACACCCCAAAGGCTGTTCTGTAATCTGGATGAATAGAATAGAATAGAATAGAATATGTTTTTGTCATGATTTGTTATTAAAACATAAAAAGTTGCAATTAACGCTTTATTAAAAAAAAAAAAAAAAAGGATCATGGATCATCAGGGTTTTATTTTATATAAATTTCAGTTACCAGTCTGTCTCAGATGATAAACTACTAACCCACAAAACCCTCAGGAAAAAGAGAGAGACAGAAATCAGCAGCGGGGTTTAAATTGTGGCACATCCAATGTTTCGTCTTTTCCATTTAAGATGCCGAATGGAAGTTGTATATTGAATTTACAACCACAAAACGAACAAATAACAAACACATTGTACGTCACAATGGATATTTCTAAGCGGTGAATTGCTGTATTTGTTTCCTATATGCTATTTATCTCCTCATTCTGTCACAGCCAAGTTTGTGGTCTGGACACACACTCCACCTCAGAAAGCTTCCCAGATTTAAAGCATTCTCTCTGTCATCGTTCTCTTAAAAAGCTTATCTTTACTAACACATGGGTGCTGAGGATCTGACCCCAGACTGGCTGACTCAGTGGCTGTAATGCTCACTTTCCTCGTCTCTCTCCTCTCCTTTCCTCTCCTCATCTTGTCCCTCTTCTCTACTATCCTCTCAGATCTCATTTTCTCTCTTCCATATTTCACTCTAAACCATAAATATTCTGTTTACGAGCATATTTTCTGTTTCACCGCACTTTGTCATAATCATTCACACATCATTTGCAATCTGGTTTCCCAGCAAAATGGATGTCACCAGCCTCCACAAAACATCAATGTAAACAACATTTTGAAAGATGATGCACTGGGAAACCAAATCAGATATAACTGTTTAGGAACCATAAAGGTGCAGTAACATGAAAAAGCAAGAATGAAAATCTTCCAAGTCCTCTAAAGGTCAGGCTTCTGTTACAAAAAGATGGAAAGATGGATTGGTGAAGGGATATAGTGTGATATGGCATTCTCCAGAAATAGGGTACAAAAAAGGGCCTGTAACAATTTATTTTATATGGATGTATTTTTTTTAAATACCATTACTATTTAACATAAAATAAAATAAAATAAAATAAAATAAATAAAATAAATAAAATAAATAAAATAAATAAAATAAAATAAAATGTTCATATACTGTACATATTTATATTAACTTTTATAACAAACTAACTAAATAAATAAATAAATAAGGATATGTGTGCCTCAAATGCAAAAGGATGCCAAATTACACAATACTTGTGGAAAGAGTCAGAAAGTGAAGAGAAATAAAAAAATAAATGAATAAAAATAGATAAATGAGAGCTAGAGGAAGGTGAGTAAGAAACGCAGGGCTCCTTTACTGACCCCTCTCTCATGACCGTCTGTGCTCTGGGCTTTGGAAATCTTTTATAATCCCAGGGGTCTTTTCCATTTCCATTATCTAAAAGCACAAGCTACTATTAAAATTCCTGTTTAAGACTGTAATTAGAGCCCTCAGTTAAACCTCGGAGGAAATAAGGTAAAACAGCACATTAACTGCTTAGTTAGGACAGCAGATATTGAATTATTTCATTTTTCTCATTTTTGTCTGATATGTGCTCACTGTTGTCAGCAGCCACTTTGAGGCACAGAAATTACGAGTCACCGTACGAGCTTCCACGCTAGCAACATTGAGACATCACAACACTTCAAATGAACTCTGACCTCACGTCTACAGTCCCGTTCAATCTCCAGTTCTGAAATTATATTGCGTGGTAATTCCTCTCATTAATATACATACAAAATAATATGTATTTAATATCAAATGTTATATTAATATAGAATTATATCATAGAAATATATAATAATATTTTATATAATATTTCCTTTTATTTATTTATTTATTTTAATTTTGCAGACTACTGTTTAGATGTTTGGGTGTAGATCGGGGTAGATTTTTTTTTCATTTCATATTTTCATCGTAAACCAGTGATATTGCAGAAATATTATTACAATTTAAGTAACTGTGATTTTTTTTTCCCCCTGTGATTGCAAAACTGAATTTTCAATATCAATTACTCCAGTCTTTAGTGTCACATGTTCCTTCAGAAATCATTCTAAATAATAATTATTATTATTGGCTTTCATTTTAATTTTATTTTATTAAGAGCTGACACTTTTACATTTGCATTTTATCATTTAGCAGACTAATACTCTGAATCCTTTTGCGGGGTGGAAACTGATTTAGTGGCAAGTAAACAAGATATACTTGATCCCACCTATTGTATACATTATGCTTTGGTTCTTGGGTTTATATCCAATTTCAGATTTACTCTCTTTTAAACGTCACATAATAAATGCATATTGCATGTTTGGTCACTGCACCCGTCAGTCATATGGCTCCTTGTTGTCTAAGTCGACAGATTTTGGCCTTAATAAGCACACAAGGCCATTACCCAAAAAGAAAGAACATTGAAGGAAAGCTGTGCTCTCTAATTGTATAACTAGCACTGACAGTCCAGAATTAAAAATGACAATGAAAGGAATGTGCATTGCATGCATGACACACACCCGCACACATATATACATGACATTACCCAAGTTCAGCTGGTATCATAACCCAGTATCACCTAAACCCAAAGGTACATGTGTGTGACACCTGATCTACAGGGATTTAAAACCACACACACACTACACACCAAGACCACAGAGATGTAAAAAGACACCCCAGTCCGCTTTTAAAAACCTCTCGATTTACTCTCTGTCACTCTCTTCATTCTAGCCGTGCAGAGCTGGTCAGTAGAAGTCTTTCAGACATGCATGAGGGCAGCCAGTGCTGTCAGCACCTACAGTGCCTCGACAGACCTCTAAAACCTGATCCCAGAAAACACACACACGCAGCATGCTCTCTCAGGCAGCACACATGACGGGACGGCATGCCAACCGCAATCCGTTTGGGAAAGTATCCCAGTGAAAATCAAACCATTGCTATAATTCCTCTGATAACATCCTGGCTACACACACACACATTTGCAGCGAGTTGAGAAGAATACGGTTTATGATCTTTGGAAGGAGAATACAAAAATGAGAGAGGCAGAAAAATTTTGCGCTTATTTGAACAGAACGGAATACAAGCATATAAAAGCACTGGGAGATAATGTGAGCAGGGGTTTGTGGGTAATGGAGTCTGTTACCAGGATGGCAGTCCTGCGGGTTTCAGTCTCACTATTTTCTCTCAAACTCATTGCTGAGTGTAAAGAAAACAGTAGAGATTTACACACAGCAGCAGAGTAAAACAGAAGTTGCCAGCCAGAAACAATCTCCAAACCTTTTCCATCGTTTAATGCAGGGTTCTATTCCTCCACAGAAACTGGACCCCAAAAGAACTGAAAGAACCTATTCAGTATCTCATTAGAAAGACTACAGTACTGTTTTAGGTATATTACCATTTGAAAGTTTGGGAACAGCAAGAATTTGTACTTTTTTTTCAAAATAAAGTGACCTGGGTTCACTTTGGCTAGGTTTTTCCAATCTCATGAAGTGGCTTTGAAGTGTGAATAAAAGTGAGGTTGACTGAGTCTGTAACAAATGTGCTTACAGTTCAAAGCTAAGAGCATGTGCATGGGTGTCAGACTCAGTGACGAATGTACATACAAAATTCTGCCTAAAAATAAAGTTGGATTGTTTCCAAACACTCATTCACACACTACACAACAACCGATAACAGCAACCTAAGAGACTATTTGTTTGGACACAAATCACCAGAAGAATCTGGCAGAAACAGTGAACTTGTCTGAGCCCTTTTTGGATTTTCATGCTTTCAGATTTCCTGCAAAGATGATTGCTAAGATGAACTACTACAACATTCCAGCTGGTGATATCCTAAGGCTGATATTATTGACAAATATTTGACATTTTTAATTATCGTTTGGCTGAGGACTGTCAGAAGGGGGACTTTTATTTTGACAGCACATGAGCGCAGACAAACAGGACTTGCCTTCATTACTGAAAAGGCAAACAGTATATTATTTGCATATATAATATTTATATAGATATAATATTTACACTGTCAGCAGTCAGCAAATATGCGTTTTATAAAAGAAATATGGAGTTTAGTAAATACACATTGAAGTATTTGAATATATCTAAAAAACATTTAATGCTACCAAAATAGCAAACCGTCTATTTAATAGATTTGTTTTAGCAGTTTAAAACAGAGGCATCAATCACACACTATGACAAGCATTCATTAAAAGGTTTATTTTATGTATTTTCCATCAACTTCTCGATTTTTCAAAAACACTATAGTAAAATTAAAGAATCAACAAGTGGCCGAGTAAAACATAAGCTGTCTATTTCACAGTTTTATTTTTTTATAAATTATTAAAAAGTTCAATTTATTTTTTGTTTAGTTGAATTATTTAAGATTTTTTTTTCTGTTTTTGGTAAATATTTTGTACTATCTTTAAATGAAATAGTGTGACATTATGTGGGCCTACATTGGCTTTATACCAGGTACCCTGCTATCAATAAAATCAGCATCTGCCAAATAAAATCAGACAAATAAAAAATCTTGTCAGCCACTACTCACAGCATACAATTGTAAATATGCATGGAGACACCCACCGTAGCAGTTAGCCTGGGCCCGTGAAGCTGAGCGTAGAGTATTGCCTCCTCAACCTGACCTTTGATCCCCAGCAAAGCAAGTTCCAGGTTGTGAGCTCCGGCGACGATGTGCGTGAGATCCTGCAGTACGGTGACATACTGTCTCCAGGGGTTGTGGAGCTCTGAGAAGCTGGCCAGGCACCCGCGCATGACGTTGAGGCAGTAGCCACTGCACGCCCGGATCAGGGTGAGTCCACGGCAATGAGAGCAGTAATGCATGCGCACTAGAGCCCGAGTGCATTCCTTGGACAACTCCGCTGTCTCTGTAACATTCATTACTTTTAACCCCACCCCGAACGCCAGGCTGAGCATCCGGCCTGCCCGCAACGCGCTTGCAAGTGTATCTGCCATCGCCTTAGGGTGCGGCCCAAAGGGGTTAATATCCTGCCTTGTCATGCGGAGACAGTCACCAAGCTGGTTTCCATCATAAGAGTCCTCTCCAATGCTCCCAGCCATGCCGGGATTGACAATACGAGTGTGGACTAATGGGAAGAGATTGTCGAAGAGACGATGGACAGCAGTTTCAACAGAGACATTGCCGGTGCCATGAAGGAAGTGAGAAAGGTCAGTGAAGAGGCAGACGATGTGAGGGGAGATGGGCGACATGAGGGAAGAGTATGTGGTCTCGAACACAGAAGTCAGGTGATTCTGAGAGAAGGTGATTAGAGACTGGAACGTATCTGAAAGAGAAGTTGAGATTTAAAAGTTGAGATGATCATTTATAAGAAAAATCTTTAGCTTTAAAATAAAACACTACCCACACACACACACACACACACACAGACAGAGTCTTAATACAAAACACAAGCACTAAGAAAATGAATTTTGTTATTTGTCTAACAGGTTTGATAGTGTGCAATTTCTAAGCTACAAGCCATTGGTCAGACAACTGGAAAGCTCTGCCCCAAAGTCATGCTATTGGTGGAGCTTTTAAATTTTTGGTTTAAATCTGCAATACAATGAATGCAGCGAAAGATAATTTCTTCTGTATTGTGACCCACACCCGAGTGTAATGGGTTATCAGTGTTGGACCCAGGGACCTGGTTCTATGCAACAGTTGTTGATTGGATTTTGAGTGGAGACAGATGAATACGATGTTGCCAAGGGCAGGGTTTAAGCAATTAAATGATTGGAGAAGTCCTGCATACGTCACTTTGATTAAATGTTATGAGGTTAAAAAAAGTAAAAAAATAAAAATAAAAAAATGAAATGCATGCACAAATGAATTGCCCACAAGATGTATAACATGCATTTAGGAAAAAGAAAGGGCGAATTTTAATTTCATGATGAATTTAAGCATCACAAGCGCTCCCCTATACAAAGATGATAATTTTCTCCATTTTGTCCGCTGGGCATGACATTAATCAAGCTATAGAAAAAGAGACAACCATAAAAGCCTCAATAAATAATTTTTAATAATGTCTCATGCGCAGGAAAACAAATGCAAGGGGAAGGTCTATGTGATAAATGTCAAAAAACATTTATGCCTGTTCACTGAAAACACATGACTATATTCAAATCAGAATCTCCAAAACTAAACTTATTTAATTTCATATAATGAAAGTAAATGATGACCATGGCCGTCGAGCAAGATTTCATTAAATGATGTCTTTAATTTTATTCTGTCACTCAAACAATGCTATCATAGCTTCATAAGACTTGGAATATAGCAGAGCTATTACTTTAAACCCAGTCAGAAAAAGTCTGTTTTACAGGATGGACAGATAAAAGAGAGAAAATGAGTCAGTGCAGTATGCCTGTTGCTCTGTTCTGTGATTTTCCTGTCACCCCTTTATCTCTCTCTCTCTCTCTCTCTCTCTCTCTCTCTCTCTCTCTCTCCTATCTCTCTCTCTCTCTCTCGTGCCTAAACTTGTGTTTGGTCAGTGGTTTGTTAATGCAGGGCAGCCTGTCTATTCATTTGCATGACCACACACACACACACACACACACGCTGTACCAAGGGTACCGTTCTCTCTAAGTCCACTGATGTCAGACTGAAGGCATGTTAGGGAATGGAGGAACAGCAGCAACTGGACCGAAACTGAGACCAGTCAACACACATACAGACGTATTAACACAAAAACAGAAGCAGAGCTCTCAATTTCAGTCCAAAAGCTGTGGGGGCTTCCATCAATGCCATCACAATGGATCAAGACAACAACTAAACTCCCCCAATCACAACAGCTTTGTCTGAACATGCTGGCCCCATCAAGGCGCATTCACACAGGATGTGTTTTTGCATTCTGTCTGCACAGCTTTTTAATTTTTGGTCTATGTACATGTGCGTCATACAGATCTCTTTGTTGTTGCATAATGCTTTACAGTTTTAGAATCTTGTGGCATGAGTTTTACATTATGAAGATGCCATGGTAAAAACTTTGTTACACATCAACTTCAGTTTTAAAACAATGGGCCAATCAGAAGAACCCAGAGGACTGACAAACATTGTAAGCATTTAAAATGTGTTTAAAATTACAACATTACGGGTTAAATGGGTCTCATTCCTTAACCATGTAAACACACACATACACAGACAGAGAGAGAAAACTGAAATATTCTTAAAATTTAAATCACCCGTTTTCTTATAATAATAGGCTATATTTCAAAATGTAATTCATTCCAGATGGCAAAGCTACTTTTTCAACAGCCATTAGTCCGGGTATCCTACAGAAATCATTCTATTATGCTGATTTGGAATATCAATAAATCAAGAAGCATTTCTTATTATTATCAATGATGAAAACATAGAATTTTTGTAACAATGTAAAAATCTTTACAGCTACTTTTTAAAATCTTTGCTATTGTAATGTGTAAAAAGTATGAAAAAGATTACGTTATAGTGCTCACTGGTTTATGCAACTGGTTTGATAAAACTGTGGAAGAACCACAGTGTCTAGACCATAATGACATTCATTATTTTTCTCACCAAAACATTAAAGCGAGGCCAATGATAGGGAGAAGAAACATAGAAAGGAATTTGTGAAATGTCATGGATTGAAACTTATTTCCCCATATAAGCACTACAGCCTAGTGTGTCAAACACATGCAAACCTCAAGTATTGTAGAAGGAGAAAGTAAGGAATGGAAAGCCCACTTGCCATGTCCCGTTGTGTGTTAGTGTCTGCATATGAACCATAAATGTGCATGTGTGTGTGTGATCTACAGGGATGTGATCTATGTGGCCACATAGGCGAGAAGGTTGTAATGAGAGCAGAAAACCACAAGCAGAATATGCCAGTGTAAAGTTACAGCATTTCAGAGGGCAGCCTCATGCCACGAACACTCCGTAAAAACACCAGAAGTGGCATAGAGGGAGACAAGCAGACGGAGAAAGAGACAGGGAGCTGAAAGAGGTGAATTTGTTTGCCTTTGAGGCCTCACGCTACATAAATTGGCCAAATCATTGCAGGCCATCTCTGCCAAAATTTCAAACCCTAAATTTCTGTAGGGTTGTAGGGTTTGTGTACATCTGAAGATAAGCAGGATGGACAATTCTGCGGTTTTCAGATGGAATTACACTAATTGCAAGAAAATCAGGGATGATCCATATGGAGTTGCAGGCACCTCACTTCCATTTTGGAAATGGGCATTCAAACATAAAACAAAAATAAAGAGAACGAGAGAGAGGAGATCTCCAAGGAGAAACCACATGGAAGGCTAACACTACATAGACAAGAACAAACTTAAAGTAACACTCCACTTTTTTTGTAAATATACTCATTTTCCAACTCCCCTAGAGTTAAACAGTCGAGTTTAACCGTTTTCAAATCCAATCATCCAATCTCCGCGTCTGGAGGTAGCTTAGCTTAGCATAGATCATTAAATCTGATTAGACGTTAGCATCACATTCAAAAATGCCCAAAGAATTTTTATATTTTCCCTTTTTAAAACTTGACTCTTCTATAGTTACATTGTGTACTAAGACCGATGAAAATTAAAACTTGAGATTTTCTAGGCTGATTTTCCTGGCTAGGAACTATACTCTCATTCCGGCATAATAATCAAGGAAGTTTGCTGACGTACCATGGGTGCATCAGGCACAGTGGTATTAAGCAGTGCCTGAAAATAGTCCCCTGCTAGTTTGTGTAGTTGCAGAGTTGCTGGGCACTATTTTCAGGCACTGCTTGATTATTACGCCGGAATGAGATTAGACTGTAGTTCCTAGCCATATCTGTCTTGATTCTGCCCTCGTGTCCTTGATTTTTCCTAGTCTTGAGGCAGGATCATGACAGACCCATGTTTTGTGTACAAGCGCATGGCCTTGTCTTTGGGCCATGTGCTTGTGTTGTCTCGTTCCCTTGCCCCGCCCCCCCTTGTTAACCTAGTCGTGTCTTGATTGTCCTATCTGTAACACCTGTCGTGTCTTGATTAGTATCCCTATTTAGATCTCCTAG
Organism: Carassius auratus; assembly: GCF_003368295.1. NCBI lineage: Eukaryota > Metazoa > Chordata > Actinopteri > Cypriniformes > Cyprinidae > Carassius > Carassius auratus. The sequence continues at coordinate 11,185 of NW_020527377.1, read as the reverse complement.
TGTGCTCTGTCTTGCGTCTGTTCATTGTACCTGTGATTGTTCCACTCTGTGATTGTTCCTTAAAGAAGTGTTTGTATTACCGTGAGTGTTTGTTTATAGTTAGTATTTAGAGTCCTTGTTTATCTTGTTAGTCCAGTCCTGTTTTAGTTATTTAGTCTTTACCTTGCTCCGTGTTTTCCCCCTCGTGGGTTTTTGTTTTTCCCCTTTTTGTAAATAAACCCCTTGTTTTGTGATTCCCTGTCTGCACTTGAGTTCCTCCTTGCCTAACCCTGACAGAATGAACCGACCAAAAAGGAACTCAGCAGGCAGGAGGTCCCCCGAGCTCCAACACTTGTTGGAGTTCCGTCGACAATGTTGGATGTCGTCCCCCACCGACAGGAAGGGGGTCACCCTCCCATACTCGCCCGAGGGGGAGTGGATCCTTCGGAATTATGCCCGGCTGTGGGAGAGCATCTCCCAGGAGGAGCCACAGAGGTCCCCCCACCTACCCAGCTGCCGGCGATCCCGTAGGGTCGTGTCCTGGCCGTGGCAACCCTGGGGGATCAGTTAGGTCCCTCCCAAGATCCTGAGGCACCTCCCACTACCTTAAGTCTCCCCAACAAGCGAGGGAGACAGCTTTCATGGGAGTCAGCTTCAGAGTCTTCGGCGTCCGAGGCTGCCCTGCCCGAGACCAAACTCCCCCAACCCGCCTCTGACCCAGCTGTAGCCTCTGCACCGTGCCCGAGGAGGAAGAGGAGGAAGAAGGGGCCTGCCGGTCCTGTGACCCTGTCTCCTCCCGTGCCAGCAGCGGTGAGCGCTGGCGTGCCCGTGCCAGCAGCGGTGAGCGCTGGCGTGCCCGTGCCAGCAGCGGAGAGAGCTGGCGTGCCCGTGCCAGCAGCGGAGAGAGCTGGCGTGCCCGTGCCAGCAGCGGAGAGAGCTGGCGTGCCCGAGCCAGCAGCGGTGAGCGTGCCCGAGACAGCAGCGGTGAGCGTGCCCGAGCCAGCAGCGGTGAGCGTGCCCGTGCCAGCAGCGGTGAGCGCTGGCTTTCCCGACCCAGCAGCGGTGAGCTTGCCCGAGCCAGCAGCGGAGAGCGCTGGCGTACCCGAGCCAGCAGCAGTGAGCGTGCCCGAGCCAGCAGCAGTGAGCGTGTCCGAGTCAGCAGCGGTGAGCGCTAGCGTGCCCGAGCCGGGAAAGAAAGCTGTATGCAAGTCGGCAGTCGTGAGAGCGGAGGAGAGAGCCGCGGCCGACTCTGCAGCAAAGACTCTTGTACAGTCGGTTTCATCTCATAAGGAGATGCCAATTGTCCTAGCTGCTAAAGCATTTTCTGATTATTTGTCCCGTCTTGTCCAAATTTTAGAAATCCCCGTCAGTCCTGTCTTGTCCCCTGACCCTGTCCCCAGAAGTCCCAAATGTCCAGCCGTTGTGGCCCCGTGTCCAGTAGATGTGGTCCCCCCGTGTCCAGTAGATGTGGTCCCCCCGTGTCCAGTAGATGTGGTCCCCCCCGTGTCCAGTAGATGTGGTCCCCCCCCGTGTCCAGTAGATGTGGTCCCCCCCGTGTCCAGTAGATGTGGTCCCCCCCGTGTCCAGTAGATGTGGTCCCCCCGTGTCCAGTAGATGTGGTCCCCCCGTGTCCAGTAGATGTTGTTCCCCCCCGTGTCCAGTAGATGTTGTTCCCCCCCGTGTCCAGTAGATGTTGTTCCCCCGTGTCCAGCTGTCGTCTCCCCGCGTCCTGTAAGTCTTGCCCCGCGTCCCGTAAGTGTTGCCCCGCGTCCCTTGTCTGCTCCTGTCATGTCCCCTGTCAGTTGTCCTGAGACCCCTCCCCGCCCCTCACCACCCAGACCTGCCCGTACCCCCCGTCGTCAGCCTTCGTCCTGTCCTCCTAAGATTCCTACCCCACCCCACCGCCCTGGTCTGTCCCCCATGAACTTTGTGGTCCCGCCCCCTCCCCTTCCCTGTTTGTTTTTTTTTGATCTGTCACCCCAACCCTGCTGTTGTGTACTCATGTTTGCCGTTGTTATTATTTGTCATGTCTTGTGGTTTGTGTCTGTGTCCCAGTCTGTCATGTCAGTCATGTCCCGTGTTTGATGTTCCCTTGAGGAGCGTCTGGAAGCCGCTCCTTAAGGGAGGGGTTCTGTCATGATTCTGCCCTCGTGTCCTTGATTTTTCCTAGTCTTGAGGCAGGATCATGACAGACCCATGTTTTGTGTACAAGCGCATGGCCTTGTCTTTGGGCCATGTGCTTGTGTTGTCTCGTTCCCTTGCCCCGCCCCCCTTGTTAACCTAGTCGTGTCTTGATTGTCCTATCTGTAACACCTGTCGTGTCTTGATTAGTATCCCTATTTAGATCTCCTAGTGTGCTCTGTCTTGCGTCGGTTCATTGTACCTGTGATTGTTCCACTCTGTGATTTGTTCCTTAAAGAAGTGTTTGTATTACCGTGAGTGTTTGTTTATAGTTAGTATTTAGAGTCCTTGTTTATCTTGTTAGTCCAGTCCTGTTTTAGTTATTTAGTCTTTACCTTGCTCCGTGTTTTCCCCCTCGTGGGTTTTTGTTTTTCCCCTTTTTGTAAATAAACCCCTTGTTTTGTGATTCCCTGTCTGCACTTGAGTTCCTCCTTGCCTAACCCTGACAATATCGTATATTTTCTGTCTGTCTTAGTACTCAATGGAACTACAGAAAAGTCAAGTTTTAAACAGGAAAAATAAAGAAACTCTTTGGTCATTTTTGAGCAAAATGCTAAAGGTCTAATCAGATTCAATGATCTGTGCTAAGCTGAGTATATTTACAAAAAAAAAAAAAAATGTTCCTTTATTATCCTGTACAGAAACCAACAGTGGTCTGAAAGCTGGGGGAAAGGCAAGTTGAAACCATTTGTTGCTCCATTAGTGCCTCATCATTAAAGCAGAACTGCCAGACAATATTTTTCTGATTTTCTCAGAACTATGATTAGGTTAATTAAAATGCTATAAATTGTTTTTTTTTTTTCATAGAGCACAAAAACATATTACAGATTCTTTTCTTTTGGTTTTCCCTAAAATTAAGACTCTGGGTATGTTCGGAATGCCACCATACTAATAATTATATTACAATATAAACCACACAGTATGAAAATTTTTGCAAGCACATGACATCCGGATAACCAAAAGAGTTAACACTGTTAACAAAAATAATGTTGTAGAAAAACAAAGGAGTGCACAATTCCATGGACAGATTATTCCCTGTCACTGGGCTCCAGAGGAAAGCAATGCTCTGTACGTTACTGGTTTGCGAGCTGGGTAACTGCAGTGTTGCAATGACACCAGTGAGCCAAGATGGGGCAAGATTTACAGCCATGTAACTAGATGTTATATAGCCTCTTAAGAGGGTCTACAAAAGGCTTTTAGAGATATCTAAACCACTTAATGACCAAGACTAATTTCCTAAACGCACCGCCTGCTGGCTAAAAGATTCAGTCTGCAGAGCAAAGCTGAACAAATTATAGTGTATAGATATAGAAAGATATAAAAGACTTTTAAGGATAGTTTAAATGTTCCCTGGTGTCACGCAACCCACAGAGGTGGATGTTGTTTTCCAATAAACATATAACAATTATGAACTAATTCATAATTTTAACTAGATTCAATTGTAAAATTACATGTTTGGTCCCTTAAAACCTAATAACCAACAGTGACCCACTTTTGTCACGGCCAAGAGCCTACATACAAGGTCATGCTGTATTCCTCAGTGACCACGGTCATCATTCAGAGCGTTCAGGAGTCCATCGACTGTCGATCATCTTCCACCCCAGAAAGCCCTATAATCCAGCCAAGGGCTTGTGTTTCATATGGGTCAGACGCAGATATGAGCTCATCACCTCTGTAGGAGGGCTTTAAAATCCCATTTTAATTAGTGACAATACATATGTACATCGCGGTCCTCTGACTAAAACAGCTGTGATGACAGAACATATCAGATTACCACATACAACTTCTGCATGAGAAGCTGAAGAACGGAGAGCTATGATGTTGAGAAACAGTTAAGAAGAAACAGAAAGACCAAATTATTTAACTGTTATTTAACAAGAGTTGAAAAATGCTCTGTAAACAAACATATGCGAGTACGGAAGGTTAAATCAAAAGCACGTAATGCTAGACATAAGGAGACAAACTAGATGCAAGCACCTGTCCAGAACCCCTCCCCTCAGCAGCGTCTTTGCTGTCAGAAGGGAAACACGAGCAGGGTGCAGAGGAACATTTCACCAATATCTCTCTCATTAAATGGCAATTAAAATGGCTTCCACGTTATTTGGAAAGTCACCAAAACAAACAATTCCTAAGATGCCAGATGCGGTGTGTGTGTGTGTGTGTGTGTGTGCACATGTGAAAACACAGAGCTCTCTGAAGGATTCAGTTAAAATCGAGTCAATCACTGTGCTGATCTAAGCTTCCCAATCATCATTCACTTCTGAATTGGTCTAGATTGAGCAAGAGTCTCTGCAGTCCAGCAACAATGTGGTGAATTGCTGTATAAAAGCAAATTGTTTCTGGAAAACTATGGATTTTAAATATTTGTGTTGCCAGTAATTATTTGCATGTGTGTCCTTTGTCATGAGAAAAAAAATCTTCAGGCTTGAAATGCAAATGCTAAATTTTTAAACCTATATCAGACACATTTGACTGAAATATGTATTGCCTTAGGCCAGTGATAGATTGATGTTCAATGATATTTAAATAAAACACAATATGCCGAAATTTAAAGCCACATTTTGTCACGTCTATTCAATTGTTTACTATCACTATACTTAATGTATTAATTTAACTTCATGTAATGGAAACTATCATTCAAATGTTTGGGGGTCAGTTCAGGTCAGGTCAGTTCGTATATATATATATATATATATATATATATATGTAAAAAAATTAAAATCAAATTGATCAAAAGTTACTGTAAAGACTTTTACAATGTTACAAAACATTTCTATTTCAAATAAATGCTGTTCTTCAGAACTTTCTATTCATAAAAGTATAATAAATGCACAAACTAAAATATTAAGCAGCACAATCGTTTCCAACATTGATAATAATAATAAATGTCTCTTGAGTGCCATTATCAGCATATGTGACACTGAAGACTGGAGTGATGGCTGCTCAAAATTCTGCTTTGCAGTCACATGAATAAATCACCTTTTTAAATATATTAAAATAGAAAACATTTTTATATTTTAAATTGTAGTAATTTTTCTAAATTTTAATAAATGCAGCCTCTGTGAGCATAATTCAAACTTTTGAACAGTAGTGTAATTATTTATATTATTTTTTATCAACTAATAGTTATTGAATATATACATAAGATATAATGAATATTGACTGACAATAATACAGAAATTTCACTTTGCATAAACCCTGGGAAAAGTCTGGTCAGGTTTGGAGTAAATATCAGATTGTTCAGCTGGAAAAAGTAAAATAGATAAAAAGAACATGAACTCAAAAGAGGGCAGAAACGCTAAAGTAATGAGGACTAATGATCCCTTAATTCCAAAATAAAAAATGTTTTTCCTTCCAACTGAACACTTTCTTCTAGTTCCAGCTGTGCAGACATCTCAAACATGTTCTGTGATGATTAGTGGCAGGTCATTCTCATGAAAGGTTCACCATGCTGTAGGAAAGGAATCAAACCACAATCCCTTTTCTGTCTCACCCTCCCAATATTAAAACAGCCTAATGATGTTGGAAGAGAAAAGGAGAGAGGGTGGAGAGTTTGAGGCATGATTGGGTTTGGGATTGTGTGTTCAGTTGTTACATTATTCATTTAGCTGATGCTTTTATCCAAAGCGACTTACAATTGCTATATATCTCAGAATCGCACGCCTCTGAAGCAAACAGGGGTTAAGTGTCTTGCTCAGGGACACATTGGTGTCTCACAGTGGGATTCGAACCCGGGTCTCACACCCAAGGCATGTGTCTTATCCACTGTGCCATCAACACCCAGGTTGTCTGTTTCAAGCTGAGATAATTAACTTAATAATGAGACATGAGACAGCTAGACACCAACCTAAAAGCGGCTTCAATGACACTCCAGGGATAACACCACTCCTTTCTCCCTAGACGCCCCCTGACCAACACACTACTCATCACTTAAGTGCTCAGTGTGCCTCCTTTAGAGGAGAGCAGACAGTGGGTCACTTTAAATCTTTAACCTTTGTTAAACAACAAAAGTGATCATTCTGTCCTGTGCGGCATGACAGCTGGTCAGCAAGGGCTGGATGCGATGTTTAGAATCCATCCATTCCACTGTTACCATGGGAATGACATTGCAGGTGCACTGCGTGTGAGGGCTGAAACCACTGATTTGCTCAGAGGTACGGTATGAGCATCACTTCCTGTCCCAAGCCCACAGCTGACATCAGACATTGGGTTTGGATCAGTCTGTCAGTTCAGGCCAAACTGTCTCTCTCATTCTCAATCCTTTTCTTTTTCTTTTTCTCTTTAGGAGACACAAGTTGTGGTCCAGGGCCAGCTAAGGAAGTAACATGGCAAGCTCAATTAGTCAATAGATAAATCTACCCTCTAAAAAGGCCAAATCATCCCTGGGAGGAGGATGTATGAGAGGAGGGGGATTCCTCTGAGACTTTAAGAGTCATGCGATTGTTGATGAAGACAAGGGAAAGACGAATAATAACCGAGAGAATGAAGGCCAAACAGAGTGAAAGACTGGAGGAGAATGAGCGAGTGAGAAGGGTTTCCCCACGGCACAACTGGCATGACGCCACCAAGAAGGCGTCTGCTGTCACTGTTGAGCAGTAATGAGGTTTTTACTGGCACCTTTCATGAATACAGCACACTTTAGTGTCCTATGAAATTTTTAAAGCACTGTAGGCCCATAGCCTGTGCTTTTTGTTTTGAGAAAAGAAGTGCTAGCTTAAAAAAAAAAAAAAAAAACTGTTTGTATCAATCTTTTTGTTAATTATTTATTCAGAAAAAAAAAAAAACGTTTAAAAATAATTGAGTTGTGACCCTATCTTATCTTCATATTAGTTCAAATCCACATCTAGCACAATTTTAAAAGCTAAAAACAAAGCATGTAAAATTTAACGAGCAAGTAAATGTTAATAATGTTTTCTGACAAAGAAACAAAAATTTCTTCAGACTAACAGGAAATTGCTATTCAAGGCAATTACTTACCTTACTTGAAAGCGCCACTTAATTTAACACACATCGATTTTCATTCCTGAACCATGTAAACATCTGGGTTCTGCTCTCGTCTTGTCTCTCTTCATCTCTCTTCTCCTTCATCTAAATCCTTTATGCAACATACATCTGTTATTTTTTACCTCTTTTAAATCTCCGAGGGAAAATGGTGGACATACTGACACAGAAACACCCACTCGTGCACTTACACAAGGGAAGAAAGAGAATTAGCCACACTGTCATTATGAACCCCAGTGAGGAGACGGAGAGGCCTGACTGCTGCTCCTGACTCTGCCTTTACTTCATTGTATCCCTATCTTTGACTAAATATCATATACCATTAAACACTGAAATGACCTATCAGGTTCTATACAATGTGCAGTTTAAAAGCAGATTAAACTGTGTGACACACACACACACAAGAGCACTCATTCAAAATATTTCTAAATGTCCTTAAGGGGGGGATAAATGCTCATTTTCACTCAATCTCCTGTTAATCTTGAGTACCTATAGAGTAGTACTGCATCCTTCATAACTCCAAAAAGTCTTTAGTTTTATTATATTTATAAGAGAAAGATAGTCTGTACCGATTTTTCCCGCAAAAAACACGACCGACTGGAGGCGTGACGTGTGGGCGGAACTAAAGAATCACAAGCGCGAGTAAGCTTTTGTGTTGAGAGCGTCTGGAAGCTGTGACATTACCGTGAGGAAAAAACATCCAAAAAAAACCATGGCTAACAGTCAGATGCAGGGTATATTTATGATCCAGAATCAGATCCAGAGGCCTGAAATTTAACAAGAGCAGCATCAGCAACGACTACAGCAGGACATCTCTATGTGGTATGTATTGAAACTGTATATATTTGCTTAGCGGTTTTGGAAAATGACTAAGTTCCACTTTATGTCGTCTTTTTTTTTTTTTTTAAAGCTGTACATGTGGGAAGTGCAGTTTGATGACAACATTGCATGTTGTTTTACTTGATGTGCTTACGCGCCAATAGGTAAGTTAACAACACAGAGATATTTGAAGCAGTTTTACTCACTGCCTGCGGTTCCAAAACACGATCTTGACCCTTTTTCGTTGGGACTGCATTATCCTTAAGAAATAAACGATACGCAAATCCGGCATCAAACTGGGCCTTGTTTGTAAAACAAGCATCTTCGAAATGCAGGGAACAAACAAAAACACTTGCACAAATCCGTTGATGCTCTGTGAAAAAAAACTCCCTCCACTGGTCCCTTAATGCTGTTTTTTTTTTTTTTTTTTGGTCTGCTGTGCTTTGGTGACATTTCGGTCTCTCACTCTGGTCAGTGATTGTCTCTGCTCTGCTCTGTCTGCTCTGTCTGCTCTACGGGCGCACGCGCGTTCTTCCGGCAGAATTGCCCTTAGGACCCATATAAGGAAATTCCGCTCCATCTAACGTCACACAGAGCCATACTTGAAAAAAACTTTACGAAACTTGTGACGAACCGGAAGGAGTATTTTTGGAACAAAAATACTCCTTCAAACGTACAACTTAATTTTGAAACTTTGTCCATGTTTAGCATGGGAATCCAACTCTTTAACAGTGTAAAAAACTCAGTATGCATGAAATAGCAATTTCACCCCCCCTTTAAAGTGTTTTTACTAATATTCACTATATATTAGGCACAACCAATCAACTCACTAAACTCAAGAACAATTGGTTGAGAATCTATAAATCACTACAAAGACAATAGATTTCAAAACACACCACACACACACACACACCAGCAGCAGCAGCCGTAAAAGGCAATTCAGGCTCTAATGTTTAAACATTCCTGATTACTGCATGTGTACTGTAGACGTGAAACATTCTGCGCATATCTCCACGTCTGAGACACAAACATTAGAAGCACTTTACTGGAATGCAATGAACAATCTGCGTTGTCTTGTGAATGCCTCAAGAAAACATTCTGGAGAAGAACAAAGGCAATGATTTAACAGCATAACCGAAAACTATGCATGCGGTTTGAAGCCTGTTTGTGAGATGCAGTATGTTGTGGCAATATGCGTCCATGTCTGTGGCCGCGGATCGTGTTAAAATGAGTGTATCTGTGAGCACAGGACTCAAATAGTGTATGTGAGAGCTCATTCATTCAAACCAAGGCTTGATACTCATGAATGAACTGACAGAATCCTTAATAAAAACCAGTCCTCTCTGCCAAAAACACACACACATACACAAGGCTGCATACAACTGAGATTCTTTAAAGCTCCACCGCCGATTATGGTTTGGCCACTGGGTTCGACACTCATGAGAGTCTGGGCAAGTACTCTAAATTCCCCTTCCAGTGAAGTAATGCAGTAAAAACCCAACCAAACCTCATATAACTAGACTTCATAGAACAGAATCTAACATAATTAAGACTAAATGCCTCTGAATGTTTGCAGCTACTTCATACTTTCCTTTAAAACACATCTGGGGCTTTAATCAAGACGATGAGAAGATGCTTCCTGTTCAAGGGCAACTAGCGCCAAAGATGAAACTAAAGATAAAGCAGCTCTACCAATCAGACGATGCCAAAACACACTGAAGTAGAAAAAAAACACTATGTCATTTCTAACAATTAAACAAGTCAAACTAAGGCAACAAAGACAGATACATAGAAACAGCCAAGCTCTGCCAGTGGCGGCATTTTGTCAAAATTGTGTTACATTGCGTTTCAAAATGAAATGTCCCATAAGTGGTGATGAAAGCATTAGAAGCAGATGAACGTTAATGTAGTTTTATTATCATTGACTCTAAACATGGCCTACATGCATATACTCAAGTGATCATGCCATTTTATTTTGCTTGAGGTTTTTGCTCTCTTTTATCATGACTGAGAGTGCAGTGCTGATGCGTATACCAGGTAAGCGAGCAACTGCGTAAGAAAAAAGCCAAAGCAAATGTCAAAATGTATTAAATTACAAATCGTGCATGTTAAAAGGTTATAATCAAGGAGAAATATAAGTCTTAATTAGCAAATAATCTGCCCCATAATCTCAGAATTTGATTGAAAATGAATATAAGTAGTTACTACTACTAGTGGTCATTTCAGCTGGAAACTGTACTGAATTGTTTGTATGGGTACATTTTTGGAGTTCTATAAAAATTACTGGCAGAGGCAGTCTTTCCAATGAGCTTACGTTGCTTTATCTGTATAAACTCATCCATTTATCCAACAGTCCATTCCTCTATCCATCATTTCACTTATCTTAACCATTCATCCCTCATCCATGCATGCATCCGTGTACCCTGGAAGGCGGCAGCAGCATGCTCAGAAATTAGATATTTCAGCTCATAGCTGTATGATTCTGATGTTCTGGGTGGTGTCTCTCAGGACCGCTGCTCTGTAGCTCTCTTCCATTCTTCGCGTACAGCATGACGGCCCAGCATGCTTGCATATTGAACAGGTCCACATCTACAATGAGAGCAAAAAAAGCATTTGTTAGACAGAAGTTGAATAAATAACATTAATGAAACAATAAAACCAAAGAAACCTGCACCAGTATCACCATTCACATGCATTCAGGCAACTATTCATTTAACGGTTGAGTGTTACAAATGCTCAGCCTCCAACATGCAGAGATCACGGGGGTCAAGAAGATAGCATAATGAAACCTGATCCTCAGAGAAAGCTCCTGCACTCTCTTCACAGCTGCAACTTAATTATCCAGGATGCACCAGGTGCTTTGGGTACTAGAAGACTGAAGTCAGTTCAAGATGCATTGAACCCATGCCCTCACCAGCCGAGGCCTTGTGTGGGCATGTGAACTTTGATGATCAATATCCCTACTCTCAAAATACCTTGTATTTCCAATAGTCTGAGTTAACTACAGTATGTACATAAATACAAACACAAGCATTTCTAAATAAGCTGTATTTTAACAACACAAGTGAAATAATGGTATGTGAATCTCCCACTGAAAAATATTCCAAAACGGCTTTCCAACAAAACTTTCTGAAATGGGAAAGACACTTAATGGTGCTTCTGAAATATTCCAATTCATTGTGTCACTCATTATTCACAACAATTA
>NW_020527376.1:0-18656 GCF_003368295.1 Carassius auratus | reverse complement strand
TTCTCCTTAGTATATACTAATGACACAGAAATATTTGGGTCAGTGATCCAAAAAATATACTTCACTATGAAATAGTGTACGTGCCAGCGACAAGAAATGTGTCACAGCGAGACGTGTTGGAGTGTGTTGCTCTTTAATGCGAGAGAGAACTGACAATCACTCTGGCAGCAAATTTAAGATCTGTTGAACACTTCTGATTAAGAGGAATAATTGTAGCGTGGGACTCTATTAAGGGAAGGTAGCAGTGGCCTGTTTTTAGCACGAGCTTTTGCATGTCTGCGAGCTGGGACGGTGTAAAAGTACAGAGTATTAGGATGGGACTCAACCCTAACTCTCTCTATTTTAAAAATAGATCAGAGAGTAGATCAGAAACGCTTGAAAGAAAAGGTCTGAAACACTAACATCACCCATAGTGTCTGTATTGCTTAACACTGCTTGATAATCACTTCTTCTGTCGATTCAAAACACAATAGAAAACACCTACTTACAAAGGACAGAAAGATCATCATCAAATTTCCAAAGATTAAACAAGTTTTTTTTTTTTAAGTAGAAGAGAGCTGTAGAGCTTCACAACACATATGAAAAATATATTTGCATATTTTTTTCAGAACTGCATAGATTCAGAGGTTTTACATTCTTAAAGTCAACAGGAAATCAAACAGACCCTGTTCACTCTCGTAATGCATGTCAGTAGGGTTTTTTTGTGAATGATTCATCTGTATGAATGATTCTTTAGGATCTTTATGAAATGTCTGCGACATACTTTGGTTAAAATTCCTCGGACCCACTTTATATTAAGTGGCCTTAACTACTATGTACTTACATTTTAATTAATAATTTAGTACAATGTACTTATTGTGTACATACATGTTTTTACATTGTACTTATATAAAAAAAACTACTTGTAATTACATCTGTATTTTATTTATGTAATAACATTTATAATTACACTGTTGACCCATACTTTACACCTTAACCCACCCTTAAACTTACCCATACCTCCAACCCTCTCCCTAACCTTACCCCTATCCCACCTCAATAGCAGCAAAAGTGTATTACAATACAATATGAACACAATAAGTACATTGTACTTATTTTTTATGTAAAGTACATAGTAGTTAAGGCCACCTAAAATAAAGTGGGACCAATTCATCAATGGTCAAAAACAGCTCTGTACATAGCACAACATTTTGTGCATGCTATCGCTCACCCCACCTCTTTTTTTGTGTATTCGGTTAGCGCATTTCCATCAAAAACAAAACGAATCCACTGCATTCTCAAATACAAAAACCTAACTGTTGAGAGTGACTTCTGGTGACTTCCCAATTGATAATATAAGTCATTGTTTTCTTCATTGAATATCCCGTTTCTTTTTTAAGAAAAAAATTTGTCACAATTATAGAAGTTAATGTGTTGCAAATGCTATTTCATGCTTGACTTTAAAAATGTATTGAAATTATGAAGATAAACATTTGCACAGTTAGTCTTTGAAGTAGTGGAGCAACTATTATTAGTGCCAAAGGTTTACCAAGAAAACAGACAACATTGTGTGCGAATGAATAAAAATAAGGACATTTGTGATAAATAAATGCATAAAAGGTCTCAATATGCATGGATATTCTTCCCTCTAGCACTTTTGTACTTTTCTAAAAAGTTTGTTACCTGATGTATCATGTAAGCAACCTTGGTAATGAGTTGTTTCTTTCCTTTTTTGATGTATTTGTTTTTTCTTCAGGAAAATATTATGGCAGACCGTCCCAGTAGTCAGGCATCTCCCATTTGCATGTGATTCCAGTTGACCTCCGCTGGCTGAGTGTGTTCTGTAGCACTAAACCCTTGTTCTGACACCAATCAGTATTCAGTATCATCTCCTCGGTTGTGTTATAGTTAGTGTGAAGGACTAGAATCGCAACACACTTTGAGTCCCCCAACACGTCTTAACAAAAACCAAATCAATTCTCATCATCACTGTATGAAAACAAAAAGAGCAAAGTGTACATAGATATACTTAGCAGTAACACTGAGAAACTAATTTTAACATACTGTGTGTGTAAACAAAGGGAAAAGTGGTTTATGCTTGCTGAAAATAGTTGATAAAAGACAAAAATCATGAAAATGAGGACAATCTCTGTTGTAATGTATTCAAAACATATGCATACTGTATATTATTATATGTGTGCGCGTGCGTTTGTGTGTGTGCATGTATGTATACTGGCACAGCAGTGTCTGGATAATGTATGTACACACTATGTATCTTGTATAGAATCTGAAAGAATATAAAACTGCTGATATATTAAATCTGCTTGTAATTTAAACATCATTTGCTGTATTTCACAATTATTACTTTCTTTAGAGGTGAGCTTTCATATGTGCCAGCAATCGAGCACTGTTGAACAATTGAAATAGCCTATATCTTGATATCATACCCCTGTAAAATGCAAAAAAAGAAGAAAGAAAGAAAAAAAATGAAAAGAATAAGAAACTCTCATTTACATTTGGTGTGATGTTTTTTCTTGTCTTGAATTTTTTCTTGAACCATTAAATATTGTGTATCTTTAGACACTCTGTTGTGTGTCCTATCATTTCGAAACACTTTAATCCTATTTTTCTCTTATAGACTGCAAAGCCTTGATTTAGAAAGGAGGTGGTGGAGGAGAATACTAACAAAAAAAGAAGTGTGGTTCGGTTATGGACTGCTTTCCATTAGTGGAAGTAAGGCATGTGCATATGAAGCACTATCTATTTGCAGAAAAGAAGGCAGAGGGAACTCTTGATTAAGTCCCGTCTGCACAGACAATAGCAGTTATACAGCTGTTAAAGGCATTGATTCTGTAGGAGGTAAGCTTCGGAAACACACCTGAGAGATTTTAGTCAAACGAGAAAAGGCCACCTAGGTGGACTCAAGAATAATTGGTGAGTCTGGGCATATAACCACCATTATGTGCTCTGCAAATGTGCCAGTACTGCAGCTTTGGACCGGACCCAAGACAGAGTTGGGAGCAAGAAAGGAGCCTTATAAAGCAAATGAATAAAGATTATCCAAGCAAAATGGTCTACCTACAGCACTGTAACTTCCTGAACATTTTGCTGCACTGCCTCGTTACACTGTTTTTCTGCTGGCTTTACATTTTTGATGCTTGACGAGCATATATGTGTATATGAGTGTGAGCTTTCATATAGGGCTGAGCTCAATTACCCTTCCTTTCCCTCATTAGTCAAAAGTAAGACTGAGCATCCAGACTGCAATGCAGATAAGTTGCAGGAACAGCATGCAAATGTTACAATTTAAAGTGATAGTTTTCTTGAAAACTTAACATTGTCATAATTGTCTCACCCTCATGTCCTTTAACTGTGTTTCCTCTGAAGAACACAGAAAAAAAAAAAACAAAAAAAAAAAAAACATTTTGAGGAATTCTTAAACAGTTTATTTCCATGCAATGAAAGTCAGTGGAACCAAAGCCTTAAAGCGTCAAACTGGCATTTTAGTATTATTCACAAACTATTATATTTTGTTATATACATATATTATTATATATATATATATATATATATATAGACAGCCAATCAGAATCAAATCTGCTTAAAATTATTACACATTTAAAGTGCCAGATGCTAAAACTCCTGCCTACTTTTAATAAAAAGAACACTATTGTAAGTTGGTATAATAGAGTTATTGTTATAGTTATCTTTATGGTCATTGTTCTTGGTTTGTACAAGCAGTAAGTCTTCTGATGTTACATGAACTCTTTGTATGATTGGACATATTGTAATTTAAGTCTTTATTCACTTTCACACATTGTAATTTCTCATGCTTGACAGTTTTGGGTCTCAAAAAAATATCTATCTATCTATCTATCTATCTATCTATCTATCTATCTATCCATCTCTCTCTCTCTCTCTCTCTCTCTCTCTCTCTCTCTCTCTCTCTCTATATATATATATATATATATATATATATATATTATATATATACAAAAATAAAACTCAGACTCAGTTGTGTCAGTGCATAAGTGTAAAAGCCAGAAACTATAAAACCAGCATTTTGGAGTGTGTGAGCAGAGAGTGCATGTGTGGACACTAAGTGGCTGTGACAATGGGTTGATATGCATGGGGGATATTGAGAAAAGGTAATGGGTGAAAGGGTATGGGATAAGTTCTTACAGTCACACATGCAGCAAGCCGATTCCACACTTTCCCAGCATTATTTCCCATGGCCAATTTATTGGATGAATGAGACATGACTGGCTAGCATAGAGCTAATCAACCCAGTTGTGTTGTAGCAGCCCAAATGGGGACATGAAGACTTCTGACACTTTCCTCATTGCTGTTTTATTCTTTACCTGTAGATAGAGACTTTCCTGCCACAGCCCACACTGATTGAGTTGCTAAAGCCCACCTGAGTTTCTGGTTAAGTCCCTGTGGATGTGGCGAACTGATCGCAAAAGCTAAACAAGTTTCAAGATTTGAGGTTACTATACAATGACACAGTGGCTGTCGAAAGAGGGCTTATGTCTTCAGAGAGAGTAACTCATCAAGGGCATCTAGATGGGGTCAACACATCACCGCTGAAGATCTCCGGCTCAAAGCTTTTTCCTTTTGCTCAAGTGGGTTGCTGAAGCCAGTGCAGCAGCATGGCTTATGTCTCATTGCCATGTTGACCCAGCGTTTAAATCCAGCAATATTTTTTAAATCAGAAGCGAATACAGAGCCAGTGAGAGTTTAAGCCAATGTGGTAAAAGTAAATAAAGTTACTATTGAATAACAGAGCAAGCCATTTATAATTTGTCGCTGGCGGAAGCTGCAAATGCAATACACTACGAGACGGACTGCCGAGATGCTGAAAAATGCCTCAATGTGTCAAATGGGAAATTGATTGAAGTGGCTATTTACAAGCAACTCACACCTTCTTATTGTTCATTCGTTTCCTGCTTCAAGAACACTTGTTAACTTTGCAAATATGTTTCTTTAGTGGAGACGCACTTGGTTTTCAAAGCACCATCTGCAGAGGCCGCGGTTGAACATATAGAGGGTGTCAAACAGCACACTCATTTTAAATTGTAATTAAACTGGCCATCAGGTACCTTGAGGCTGTTTAGTCTACAGCAGGATACTAATTACTATAAGATGACCTTTGGAATAATATCTGGTAAATAATTCATAATTGAAGAGATAGCTTCAGAGACATCCGCTTTGAACTTTGTATGCTCACAACTATTAAAATGAATTTTCAGATCGAACCCTGTGATTCGGTCTTCAAGCTGTACAGTACGAGGGAAAGGATTTTTACACATATGGTGAGGTTCCTTTAGAGCTGGTGATAAAATAAATTATGTTTTATTGCCTTTAGTGAAGACTGACTCATGTCAGTATTACAGTTTCATCCAGCGTGACACTTACAAAAAAAAAAAAAGCTTTATACAAATGTATTAAACACAAGTCAGAGCTCAATGATATTTTCAATTTCAAGATGATATAGGACCTGACTGTCTTGAATGTCAAATGATTACATTTTTACAAATGTGATTCTGAAGCCTTTCTATAAATGATATCAGATCAGAGAAGGTTTAAAAGTAACAGTACATCATGATTGGCCTCATAACTGAATTTGCTGAGACATTATATACATTAGGTGTCATATTGAAGACAATACAGATTGTATTTATGATAATTACCCCATGCATACACATGTTTTTGCGGACAGAGTTAGTGACTACATGCACACTGAATTATATGTTAACAGTAAAATTGTAAAATACTACTACATTATTTTGGAAATAACTGTTATGTTGTAATATATGTTAAATTTATCCCTGTGATCAAAGCTAAATTTTCATTGCATCATTGCTCCAGTCTTTAGAGTTATAAAGATATAATCTTCCAAAAGGTTTGTGCCAGTGTTATTCACCTAGCCAAGTACATTGTGTTTATGCTTACTGGTTTCTCTTAAAAAATAAATGGCTTGTCATGTTTGCTGTGGTAAGGTTTAATGTTATGACATTTTTTTTTACACCAGTGAGGTCCATTTACATGATTTCATCTAGGTTCCACAAACCTACGAGCCGGCCCGGTAAATTCAGTTCCTAACTTACTGTTTATTTCATTTGTGATAATACCAGTTGTTTCTCCAAGTAAATTCAATTCATTCTTTCTCTCTCAAATGTTTTATTGATGTTGCTACACTGTAGCATTAACCTTTAGATGGTAAACAAAAAGAGTGTACCTGCACCAAGTCCAACTAGACTTCTTCTGTATTTCCTGGAGAGAGAGAGAAAAAAGAAATACAGGTCAAACTAATTCAATCATTAGGCTCAGTGCACATTGGCTCTTGCCCTGATACTGTAATAGTGTTATGTTGTCCAGTCTCTTGTGCTTCACACACGGGATTCAATTTCCCCTGTCTTGCCATAGGGCAATTCTTTTTTTTTTAAGAAGTCACAGAGCGCACTGTGACCAAAAAGCAGCAAAAGCTCATCATATTCCTAGTGATTTTGTAGTACATGTGGCTTGAGATTAAAAAAATATATATTTTCTTGTATGAAAGGAACAGTATTCCTATTATATTCTGTATACATTGCTGTCATGTTGTCATAATATGTGCATAAAAAATGGTGAGCAATGGTGTTCCATAAGGAATGTGTTCGGTTTATGTCATTGGTACAAAGGTGTAACTTTTGAAAAGGGCGATCCGGGGAATGTTTTGGAGCCAGCAACTATATATGGCTGTATTTGATCTTTATCACATATATTAAAGCCTTTCAAAATAGGATCTATAATCATGTATGTACACTGTTAGTTTTGTATATTACAGAAATTCAAGTTTCAGACTATTGTGTAAGTAATAAGTGATTAAGCTTTGTAACAGCAAACAGTGGCAGCAAAAAAAAGAGAGATTTAAAAGGGAAAAAAAATCTATTTCAATTATTGATGGTGATAATGAAAACTAGGTGTTATATCGGAATGGCAAGAAAAATTAGTTGACATAAAACCAATGCAAGGGGCAGAAACTTTCAAATGTCTCTAATCGCTCCTTTATAGATTTCATGCTGTCAAGAAAATGAATAATTGGTTTATCTTTCCTGTTCATTACTCAAAACTCAGCTTTGAAACTTTAATCCACTCATGATTTCACAAGTTCTGAAAGCATTGCAAACAAAGACCCTTTCTCAGATAAAAGAGGCTTTCAAAGGCAGGCTTGGTGGAACAATCAGAAATTAGCTATAGTCCCTTCTTTCCACAGGAACCGAGCTCTGGACGGGGTCAGGTGAGCTGTGTGCTATGTGAGCTGACAGGCTTGACAGAAAGTCCTCAGTATCTGCTGATTAATGAGTGACAATTGCAATGACTTATTTAAATAATGCTAATTGGCCAACGGGATAATGATCCGTACATTTCCTCTAATTAGAGACGGCACAGCTCTTTGTGACGGCGCTGATGGAAAGGTTTCTGGAGCTATCGAGCAGGAATGTGTCACCCTCCACCTGCACTGCCACTGGAAACCTTATGTAAATAGATATACCTTATACTTTTTGTTTCTTTGTTTTAACACATTGGCGAAACTGGCTTTGTGTGGTTATTTTTGCTGTAGTATCAACTCAGTAATGATCAACTGTGAATAAAGACATCATTAAAGTAATGCTGGTTGCTTTATGTCATTATTGCTATGCATTTCCAAAGGCTGAACATGCAACCGCTATCATCTAGCCTTCTGGAGTCAGATAATAGCCATGCAGGTTATTATCTTTTCATAAAGTGCATTGGTAAGTGAGTTATGAATAATATATACAAGGACACTCTATATTCATTTTCATGTTCTCACAGCGTCTTAAAATTTCCAAGATACTCTAAGTACAGCTGTACATAGCAATAGCAGTAAGGGTAGAGATGGATGAAAACATCTGCAGTATCTTTTAATTCCTGACACAGATTGTGCTAAATTCTGAATATAGAAATCGTCTCTTCTTTTGAGCTGATTTTCTACACACCCCTCATGAAGTGACTTGAATTTGCAGTAATTTTGAGGATTGTGGGACATGTTTGTCGTGCGTGCTTTATGAAATGAATTAATTTATATAAATAAATAATTTACATAAACTTTTGTAACTGGATGTTTCAGATTGTGTGCCCGAATAGATTTATTTGGGTAAACAAATAAGAGACATAATATATACATTTAAAAAAGATCAAATATACATATTACTGTTCCAAATATATTTTTCTTATTTATCTTATTTCTATCTTTATTTTAGATCATTCAAATATGTATTATTATTATTATTATAATTATTATCACTACTACTACTGCCACTACAATTAAAATCTAATTTCTAATTTCACTTTTCTACCTCAAAATTGTCACTTGTCATGTGGATCCTTCTCATTTTTACACATTTTCTACTGTCACCACAGGAGGATGGTGCTCATGGAACTTATTTCTCACATTAAACTCATGGTGCTACAACCAAGTCTTAAAAAGCAGCAAATTCTATTTTAATTGCACCTGTTTGCTACCTCATTTCAACTTCAGGATCCAAACTGTAATTTAAAAGGCATGGCAATTGAATTGTGAATGGCGCAGGACCCTGCTGAGGTAAATGCTTGTAATTTAAATCAGAATGTACTACCTTATAATATTATTATATTATCCTAATGCTTCCTCAATCCAAGACCACAGTGTGCTATGTGACCTCCAAAAAGTATTTGCAAAACATTCTTATGCAAGTCTTAGAATAATTTATTTGGAAGGAGAGTTAATCAGGAAAAAGGGGGGAAATGTAGACAGATGTGATATTACAGCTCTCTCTCTCTCTCTCTCTGTCCATGGTCCTGAAGGAGGATGACCCTCTTGTATAACCTTTGTGAAGCACATAAGTTGTCGAGCAGGCCTGTGGCTTGTTGCCATGGCGCTATGTAGACGATGCTCCCTCTGAATGATGGGCTCATTGCATGCTGCTGAGAAAATAGCATCAAGCCAGAATGATTCATCTTGTAGGAGCACAGTGAAGCGCGCACACAGAACGCTCCTCACAGCGGCAAGGGCTTTCATATTGGTGAGTGGGAAAATAAAGAATACGTCTCACAAAGACTCACTAATAATTACTTTTCTCAATGTACGCATTTGATGCTTGTTGAAGTGCGCAAACTTTCAATTAAAAATTCCACTCTGGCAAGTAAATTGAATTAGTGCTTAAGAGTAAAGAACAGCAGAAAGCCTAAGAGGAATGGAGAGGTGTTATCAGAGAGGGAATAGCTGCTTTTGCTGATGTACTATAAGCGTAGACACGATTCTTCAATGTTAGATCAGTAAAGTAATAAACAGAGAGACCAGTGGCAATAAAAATTAATTCCACAATGGCAATGGGGCTCTTAATTATAATGAATGGAAAATTAGGTCTAAATTGTTCCATTAAAGTGTGCATTAACTGTATCATCTGATGCACAATAGAACTTAATTCAGGGGTGTGAAAAGTTCATTACCTGTGATATTCATCATGCCAAATACCACCCTCGCTGGCTCATGGGAGGGTTATAAAAAAGATAGCTCTGGTCCCTGAGCATGGTTTAATATTCACGTCTGACTAATCATGTCTTTGCTCAGAGTCCTTTTTGGATTGTCAGTTCCTCCCTCTGAGTTCCCAAAATCTGGCTCAGAAACGCGTCCAGATGGAGTGTGAACTGTCATTTCTTGAGGAAAATCAGCAAGGGAGTCACCAGTAGGACTCATTTTTAATTGCGATACAATAGGAAACTTTATCAGAGTTGACTCTACCCAATATTGCTATTGTGCTAATGTGTTGTTGGCAAAGGGTTTTGTTAACTGTTGAATGGAGTACAATTGCCTAGACAGTTTGATAGGAATCTGAAAGTGTTGATCAAAGATGTTTTTCTCACCCAGTGGAGTTTCTTTGTCAACCTGGCATCTCAGAAAGTCCAAGGACACAAATTCAAAAGCACAATGATTCTGGAGTCTTTGTAAATAATTTTTACAACATGTAAAAAATATACAAATTTATTGCTTAATATGCTTAACGTGCAGTTGGAGTTAGAAACAGGAAATGAATATATTATGTTAGATAGTTATCAGAGTTTTGTTGTAAATGTAAACACACTTAGTGCTTCACCTGGCATTTGTGGTAGCCATGACTACAAACTCACATATCGACCATCAAGCTTGAAATAGCTGATCTCAAAACATTTACTGTGGAGCAACTACATTTGTTTTACTGACGGGGAAAATGGTCTCCTCTCCAATGAAACAAACTCAGTGAAATCTGTAGCAGACATTTGCTTGGTCCCCCACCCAAATAACATTCAATATAAAGCCAGCAACCCATGATTACCAGCCGAGAGCTTTAGGCGTTCTCCACCATCCTGTCAGTCTATGAAATATGTGCTACAATATCTACAAATAGAGTGTAGTCCTTCAGAAAACTGCTACAGTATATCAAACTTGAGGTCCTTTGAACTTGGAATAGAGTTTTTTTATTATTGTTCCCTGGCAACACATGTGTCTTTGTGCCATCGTCTCCCAAAGATGACAATTTGGATCAGTAGGGAGAAGTAGCAATTCCAAGGAGGACAAAACAGCAGATCTAGGCAGCTTTCAGCCCTGATGCATGCAAATGCATTGAGATTTGTTGTTTAAGTTGACTTGTGAGGTGTACTTGGACAAAAGCCTTTGAAATGTCAAAGACATCCTCATAAGACACAAAGATAAGGAAGTAATGTTTCTTCACTGATCACACTGAGAACGCAGCCTTTTCATGTTCAAACTGAGATTTGGATCAAAACCTTCTTTCAAAATGGTACAGGATAATAATAATCATAATTAGTGGTGCTTGCCGGAGGCAAAGCATCACTATTATTATCTCACATACTTATTAGTGGTGCTTGCCGGAGGCAAAGCATCACTATTATTATCTCACATACTTATTATTATAGATTATTCTTATTCTTCTTCCGCCAAAACTTCGGCGCGTAACTAGTCCCGCAGTTTTCGTCACAGACCCGCAAAAGAGGCGTCAAATCGTGCGGCCTAGTCGGGAATGGTGTGCTATGACTTTTATAAGCGATCGGGCGTACGATGTTCGTACACCGGGCGAAATAACGGCCGAAAAATCGCATAGACAATGCATTACGGCCAACTTTGGCGGATCATAGCTCCGAACGAGAATTTCGCAGAAACATGTGAATCACCACATTTGGAGAGGCTATCAGGCTGTATGAGAACATACCTCGCAATGGGGTATAAGTTGTACCCCTGGGGCGCAAGAGCCCCCCAAATTTGCCCCATACTAAGTATAGGGAGGGCTACAATGGGAAATTACATAGGGATTTTGTATTGAATATAACTCTGCATCACAATGTCATAGAGACAAGGGGGTGGGCTCATTTCAATCAGGCAACCAATCAGTCTCTCAGGATCACTGTGAATCTATCAAGCCACGCCCTAGCAACCATATAGAGCGCCATAGCAACAAGCCCCATAGACTTCCATTGAAAAAGATCAAATGAATAACTTTGGATAGAAGTGTCATAGAAACATGAGGGTGGGCTCGTTTGACTCGGGCAGCAAACGGCCAATCATGTATCTCCTTCATGACAACCTAGCCACGCCCTAGCAACCATTAAGAGCTACCTAGCAACCCAAAGTATAGAGAGATATCTTAACATCTGAAAGACATAGAAGCATGGGGGTTGGTTTATATTAGCAAGCAATCATTGGAGTATCATCATTGGCAGCTGCCAGGCCACTCCCTAGCAACCAAACACAGTACCCTAGCAACCGTTTTGCAAGATCTATATCTCTACATCAGAACATCGTAGAGGCATGGGGGTTGGTTTATATTGGCGAGCAGCCTTTGGAGTATCACCATTGGCAGCTGCCAAGCCACTCCATAGCAACCAAACGGAGTACCCTAGCAACCGTTTTGCACGACCTATATCTCTGCATCAGAACATCGTACAGACATGGCGGTTGGATTTTTTTGACTCATGCTAGCACACTGGACTTCCAACATGCTAGTCATGCTAGCAGTGATTAGCTACATGCTAATAGTGATTAGCTAAGTGCTCAAATGGGCTAAGAACTCTATAATAACTACATAGTGACCATCTGTGACAACTACCAACCACCTAGTAACATCATAGCAACCACCCAGGAGACCATAGCAACTGCCTAGCAACCAGCCAAAACACCCTAGCAACCGCCTAGCAACACCTTAGCAACCACCCCAAGTACCGTAGCAACTGCCTAGCAACCACCCAGGTTACCATAGCAACCGCCCTAGCAACCACCCCGGGTACCCTAGCAACCACATAGCAACACCCTAGCAACCGCCCCAATCACCCTAGCAACCACCCTGGGTACCTTAGCAACGGCCCTAGCAACCACCCAGGTTACCATAGCAACCACCCTAGCAACCACCCCGGGTACCCTAGCAACCACATAGCAACACCCTAGCAACCGCCCCAATCACCCTAGCAACCACCCTGGGTACCTTAGCAACGGCCCTAGCAACCATCACGGGGACCCTAGCAACCGCCCTAGCAACCACCCCGGGTACCCTAGCAACCACATAGCAACACCCTAGCAACCACCCCGATTACCCTAGCAACCACCCTGAGTACCCTAGCAACCGCCCTAGCAACCATCATGGGGACCCTAGCAACCGCCCTAGCAACCACCCCGGGTACCCTAGCAACCACATAGCAACACCCTAGCAACCATCCCGATTACCCTAGCAACCACCCTGGGTACCTTAGCAACCGCCCTAGCAACCATCATGGGGACCCTAGCAACCGCCCCAGCAACCATCCCATGTACCATAGTAACCAACCCGGGTTCCTTAGCAACCACCCTAGCAACCTCATTACAACACCCTATAGCAACAGAGGGCGAGTTTTGCCACTGCAAGCACCACTCACATTTTCTTCAGGAAATGTACCTTCTAGTTAGTGGTGCTTGCCGGAGGCAAAGCATCACTATTATTATCTCACATACTTATTATTATAGATTATTCTTATTCTTCTTCCGCCAAAACTTCGGCGCGTAACTAGTCCCGCAGTTTTCGTCACAGACCCGCAAAAGAGGCGTCAAATCGTGCGGCCTAGTCGGGAATGGTGTGCTATGACTTTTATAAGCGATCGGGCGTACGATGTTCGTACACCGGGCGAAATAACGGCCGAAAAATCGCATAGACAATGCATTACGGCCAACTTTGGCGGATCATAGCTCCGAACGAGAATTTCGCAGAAACATGTGAATCACCACATTTGGAGAGGCTATCAGGCTGTATGAGAATATACCTCGCAATGGGGTATAAGTTGTACCCCTGGGGCGCAAGAGCCCCCCAAATTTGCCCCATACTAAGTATAGGGAGGGCTACAATGGGAAATTACATAGGGATTTTGTATTGAATATAACTCTGCATCACAGTGTCATAGAGACAAGGGGGTGGGCTCATTTTAATCAGGCAACCAATCAGTCTCTCAGGATCACTGTGAATCTATCAAGCCACGCCCTATCAACCATAGAGAGCGCCATAGCAACAAGCTCCATAGACTTCCATTGAAAAAGATCAAATGAATAACTTTGGATAGAAGTGTCATAGAAACATGAGGGTGGGCTCGTTTGACTCGGGGCAGCAAATGGCCAATCACGAATCACCTTCAACACTTCATAGCCACGCCCTAGCAACCATTTGGACCTCCCTAGCGACCAAAAGCATAGGGAGATATCTTCAAATCTGAACATCATAAAGGCATGGGGGTTGGTTTATATCATTACTAGCAAGCAGACTTTGGAGTATCATCATTGTCAGCTGCCAGGCCACTCCCTAGCAACCAAACACAGTACCCTAGCAACCGTTTTGCAAGATCTATATCTCAGCATCAGTACATCGTAGAGGCATGGGGGTTGGTTTATATTGGCGAGCAGCCTTTGGAGTATCATCATTGTCAGCTGCCAGGCCACTCCATAGCAACCAAACGGAGTACCCTAGCAACCGTTTTGCACGACCTATATCTCTGCATCAGAACATCGTACAGACATGGCGGTTGGATTTTTTGACTCATGCTAGCACACTGGACTTCCAACATGCTAGTCATGCTAGCAGTGATTAGCTACATGCTAATAGTGATTAGCTAAGTGCTCAAATGGGCTAAGAACTCTATAATAACTACATAGTGACCATCTGTGACAACTACCAACCACCTAGTAACATCATAGCAACCATCCTGGAGACCATGGCAACTGCCTAGCAACCAGCCAAAACACCCTAGCAACCGCCTAGCAACACCTTAGCAACCACCCCAAGTACTGTAGCAACTGCCTAGCAACAACCCAGGTTACCATAGCAACCGCCCTAGCAACCAACCCGGGTACCCTAGCAACCACATAGCAACACCCTAGCAACCGCCCCAATTACCCTAGCAACCACCCTGGGTACCTTAGCAACGGCCCTAGCAACCATCATGGGGACCCTAGCAACCGCCCTAGCAACCACCCCGGGTACCCTAGCAACCACATAGCAACACCCTAGCAACCGCCCCGATTACCCTAGCAACCACCCTGGGTACCCTAGCAACGGCCCTAGCAACCATCATGGGGACCCTAGCAACCACCCTAGCAACCATCTTGATTACCCTAGCAACCACCATGGGTACCCTAGCAACGGCCCTAGCAACCATCATGGGGACCCTAGCAACCACCCCGGGTACCCTAGCAACGGCCCTAGCAATCATCATGGGGACCCTAGCAACCACCCCGGGTACCCTAGCAACCACATAGCAACACCCTAGCAACCACCCCGATTACCCTAGCAAACCATGCTGGGTACCCTAGCAACGGCCCTAGCAACCATCATAGGGACCCTAGTAACCACCCCGGGTACCCTAGCAACCACACCTTAGCAACAGAGGGCCGAGTTTTGCCACTGCAAGCACCACTCACATTTTCTTCAGGAAATGTACCTTCTAGTTATTCTTATTATTCTTTTTCTTCCGTACGATTTTCGGCGCGTAACTAGTCCCGCAGTTTTCGTCGCAGACCAACAAAACAGGCGTCAAATCGTGCGGCCTAATCGGAATGGTGTGCTATGACTTTTATAAGGGATCGGGCGTACGATGTTCGTACACCGGGCGAAAAAACGGCCGAAAAATCGCATAGACAATGCATTACGGCCAACTTTGACGGATCGTAGCTCCAAGAGAGAATTTCGCAGAAACATGTGAATCACCACATTTGGAGAGGCTATCAGGCTGTGCGCGATCATACCCCGCAATGGGGTATAAGTTGTACCCCTGGGGCGCAAGAGCCCCCCAAAGTTGCCCCATACTAAGCCAATGGGGAGGGATCGCCCATGAAACAATGTGTTTTTCCTACTGTGGGAAATTACATAGGGATTTTGCATTGAACATAACTATGGATCACATAGTCATAGAGACAAGGGGGTGGGCTCATTTGAATCAGGCAACCAATCAGACTCTCAGGATCATTATGAAGCTATCAAGCCACGCCCTAGCAACCATATAGAGCACCATAGCAACAAGCTCCATAGACTTCCATTGAAAAATATAAAATGAATAACTTTGGATAGAAGTGTCAAAGAAACATGAGGGTGGGCTCGTTTGACTCGGGGCAGCAAATGGCCAATCACGAATCACCTTCAACACTTCATAGCCACGCCCTAGCAACCATTTGGACCTCCCTAGCGACCAAAAGCATAGAGAGATATCTTCAAATCTGAATATCATAAAGGCATGGGGGTTGGTTTATGTCATTCATACTAGCAAGCAGACTTCGGAGTATCATCATTGGCAGTTGCCAGGCCACTCCCTAGCAACCAAACACAGTACCCTAGCAACCGTTTTGCAAGATCTATATCTCTGCATCAGAACATCGTAGAGGCATGGGGGTTGGTTTATATTGACGAGCAGCCTTTGGAGTATCACCATTGGCAGCTTCCAAGCCACTCCATAGCAACCAAATGGAGTACCCTAGCAACCGTTTTGCACGACCTATATCTCTGCATCAGAACATCGTACAGACATGGCGGTTGGATTTTTTGACTCATGCTAGCACACTGGACTTCCAACATGCTAGTCATGCTAGCAGTGATTAGCTACATGCTAATAGTGATTAGCTAATTGCTCAAATGGGCTAAGAACTCTATAATAACTACATAGTGACCATCTGTGACAACTACCAACCACCTAGTAACATCATAGCAACCACCCAGGAGACCATAGCAACTGCCTAGCAACCACCCCGTGTACCCTAGCAACCACATAGCAACACCCTAGCAACCGCCCCAATTACCCTAGCAACCACCGTGGGTACCTTAGCAACGGCCCTAGCAACCATCATGGGGACCCTAGCAACCGCCCTAGCAACCACCCCGGGTACCCTAGCAACCACATAGCAACACCCTAGCAACCGCCCCAATTACCCTAGCAACCACCCTGGGTACCTTAGCAACGGCCCTAGCAACCATCATGGGGACCCTAGCAACCGCCCTAGCAACCACCCGGGTACCCTAGCAACCACATAGCAACACCCTAGCAACCACCCCGATTACCCTAGCAACCACCCTGAGTACCCTAGCAACGGCCCTAGCAACCATCATGGGGACCCTAGCAACCGCCCTAGCAACCACCCCGGGTACCCTAGCAACTACATAGCAACACCCTAGCAACCACCCCGATTACCCTAGCAACCACCCTGAGTACCCTAGGAACGGCCATAGCAACCATCATGGGGACCCTAGCAACCGCCCCTAACAACCACCCCGGGTACCCTAGCAACCACATAGCAACACCCTAGCAACCACCCTGGGTACCCTAGCAACGGCCCTAGCAACCATCATAGGGACCCTAGCAACCACCCTAGCAACCACCCCGGGTACCCTAGCAACCACACCTTAGCAACAGAGGGGCGAGTTTTGCCACTGCAAGCACCACTCACATTTTCTTCAGGAAATGTACCTTCTAGTTAGTGGTGCTTGCCGGAGGCAAGGCATCACTATTACTATTCTCCATACTTATTATTAGTGGTGCTTGCCGGAGGCAAGGCATCACTATTATTATCTCACATACTTATTATTAGTGGTGCTTGCCGGAGGCAAGGCATCACTATACTATCTCACATACTTATTATTATTATTATTATTATTATACTAGAATCCGTACAAATTTCGGCGCGTAACTAGTCCCGCAGTTTTGTCACAGACCAACGAAACAGGCGTCAAATCGTGCGGCCTAATCGGGAATGGTGTGCTATGACTTTTATAAGCGATCGGGCGTACGATGTTCGTACACCGGGCGAAAAACGGGCGAAAATCGCATAGACAATGCATTGCGGCCAACTTTGACGGATCGTAGCTCCGAGAGAGAATTTCGCAGAAACACGTGAATCACCACATTTGGAGAGGCTATCAGGCTGTGCGAGAACATACCCCGCAGTGGGGTATAAGTTGTACCCCTGGGGCGCGAGAGCCCCCCAAAATTGCCCCTAATACAAAGTATAGGGAGGACTTTTCCTACTATGGGAAATTACATAGGGATTTTGTATTGAACATAACTCTGGATCACAGTGTCATAGAGACAAGGGGGTGGGCTCATTTGAATCAGGCAACCAATCAGTCTCTCAGGATCACTTATGAATCTATCAAGCCACGCCCTAGCAACCATATAGAGCACCATAGCAACAAGCCCCATAGACTTCCATTGAAAAAGATCAAATGAATAACTTTGGATAGAAGTGTCATAGAAACATGAGGGTGGGCTCGTTTGACTCGGGCAGCAAACGGCCAATCATGTATCTCCTTCAAGACAACCTAGCCACGCCCTAGCAACCATTAAGAGCTACCTAGCAACCCAAAGTATAGAGAGATATCTTAACATCTGAAAGACATAGAAGCATGGGGGTTGGTTTATATTAGCAAGCACCATTGGAGTATCATCATTGGCAGCTGCCAGGCCACTCCCTAGCAACCAAACACAGTACCCTAGCAACCGTTTTGCAAGATCTATATCTCTGCATCAGAACATCGTAGAGGCATGGGGGTTGGTTTATATTGGCGAGCAGCCTTTGGAGTATCACCATTGGCAGCTGCCAAGCCACTCCATAGCAACCAAACGGAGTACCCTAGCAACCGTTTTGCACGACCTATATCTCTGCATCAGAACATCGTACAGACATGGCGGTTGGATTTTTTGACTCATGCTAGCACACTGGACTTCCAACATGCTAGTCATGCTAGCAGTGATTAGCTACATGCTAATAGTGATTAGCTAAGTGCTCAAATGGGCTAAGAACTCTATAATAACTACATAGTGACCATCTGTGACAACTACCAACCACCTAGTAACATCATAGCAACCACCCAGGAGACCATAGCAACTGCCTAGCAACCAGCCAAAACACCCTAGCAACCGCCTAGCAACACCTTAAGCAACCACCCCAAGTACCGTAGCAACTGCCTAGCAACCACCCAGGTTACCATAGCAACCGCCCTAGCAACCACCCGGGTACCCTAGCAACCACATAGCAACACCCTAGCAACCGCCCCAGATTACCTAGCAACCACCCTGGGTACCTTAGCAACGGCCCTAGCAACCATCATGGGGACCCTAGCAACCGCCCTAGCAACCACCGG